>NC_056731.1:1483755215-1484030215 GCF_019279795.1 Protopterus annectens | reverse complement strand
CTGGTTAGTCCCTGTACATCAAGCAAGTTGTTAACATTTGCATAGGCATCTTCTTGTGATAAATGTCAAAGAACTGGAATTACCCTGCACTAAAAGCACCACATGGCTAATTTCCAGACTAATAGCATGCCTTTTCCAAATGTTGAACTAGTAACACAATTAAGAAATTAATTTGAAATCTACATATATCTTATGGCATATTTTCTTGTATAACGACAATTATCATTGGCAGAATCTGCACACAACTCAAATCTATCCCTACATATATCCTGGGCTAAACAGTTTTTCAGTTCTTTTCCCATTGATCCTCATCTTACTTTTACCCCAAATCTGTTGAAAATTGCCTTTTCCGCCTTACCCAATGAATGGGCTATAGTCATTCAATTATTCCATTATCTGTTTGGAAAAAAGTCTTGAAATGTGAAAAGTATGAAAGCATTGAACTATCAGAAATATGACCTGGAGAAATAACTTTGGTAAATACTTTACTATATTCCAGATTATTAGCAGATATCAGTAACTTAATTTTAAACCACTACTTAATTTCAAACCACTACTTCCCTTACTTCCCTGCTAATCCCACTACTTTTCTGTCTCATACCAACTCATAATTCTTTCTAGCATGTCGAAGGGTCAGATGCTGGCGTCCTCTCCTGCCCATTTGGTGAATCTGGGAATTCTGAGACAATGTTACAATTGCCTCATGTACACGGACAACCATCTCCTCCTCCCATGTAACACTAACACTTGTGAGAGATGCAGCTATTTAGCCAGACTGGAGGCTGAGCTCTCTCAACTCAGGACTGGCAAGACCAGGCAGGAGGAGAAGGCAACTACACACACCACAATACCAGTCTCACATAACTCAACCACACCACTGAATCAAACACATAAACACACTAAGGCATACTCGAGGCTCTGAGTAAAAATTTACCTAAACAGCAGAGGCCTCCAAAGCAGACACCCAATCAACTGCAAACTCAATACACCACACAAACAACACATAAACAACAAAATCAGTGTGCAAAGCAGTCACTGCCCTTAAGGCCAAATACAACACCAAACATACTTGTCATAGGTGACTCCATAGTCAGACACACTGACGTCCCGCTCACCAGACTGAGTAAGGAGAAGGTCACAGTAAGCTGCCTGTCGGGCGCTAGAATCCGCCACATAACACAAGCACTCAGGTCTCTCAACAGCAGGTACAAGTACGACTCAGTCATTGTCCACGCTGGTGTAAACGACCTGAGACGTACCTCCTTGGACTACATGAAAAGAGACATTGAGGAGCTCTCTGATTATGTAGCCCAGGCAGGTATGACCCTGACCTTGAGCAGTATCCTACCTTCACCTAGAATAATGCCACAATACAGTGATAAGATGATCAGCTTTAATAATTGGCTTAAATTCTGGTGTCATTCAAAGGGGATCCAATGTCTGTCTGCCTGGGATGACATGCTGGACAAGCCACGCTGCTTCAAGGGACGGCTTGCACCTGTCACCCTAGGCTTCCGGATATTGGCAAAGGCTCTTGCCACCCCATAGTGCCTTTTAGGCAAGGCTCAAATTCTAAACCTACCACCCTAGAACACAAAAAGTAAAAAACTAAGGGTAATGCTGCTCAATGCCAGAAGTCTCAATCTCAAGATGCACGCATTCTAGGCCCTTCTCAGTATGGAGAACATCGATGTCTGTGCTGTGACAGAAACCTGGTTCAAGGCTCCTGAGAGCACCCCAGCACTAGCAGGTTTCACCTCATATCATGCATTCCGGCCCCAAAATCCGGACAACACCAAGAAAGGAGGGGGTGTCCATATTCATAAAGGATACCCACACCTCAAGGTTGGTGGCAACGCACAATGCATCGGAGACCATCCAGGTGCAATTAACCATAGGCAAGACTGCTCTGCAATTTGTAGCATGTTACAGGCCACCCTCTCAAACTCAGGAACCTCACATGGCCTTCCTGAAAACAATGGAGGGGATAAATGTATCTCCAAACACCATCATACTAGGTGACTTCAACTACCCTAATATAGACTGGGAACACTACTCAAGCCCAAACACTCTAGCCCAAAGGTTCCTGGAGTTCATAAACTCAAATGCCATGGAACAACTAGTCACCATCCCCACAAGAGGAGAAAACAAACTTGATCTCATCATCACGAACATGGGATCACAATGTTCAACACCGGAAGTATACCCTCACTGGTGAGATCAGATCATAAACTAATCTCGCTGGAGGTCCTCATCCCGCCCCCACCTGAAACAAAAAAGACCACAGTGAAAAACTTCTCAAAAGCCGACTTCACACTTCTAAAAAACTAGTGTGGTCTCCTTTAAGGCCCCTGAGCCAGTGGTAAACATTACTCAAACCGCTGAATCACTTACAAATGCCTTCTACCAGCACCTACAGGACTGCATGGATCAGGCAATCCCAAACAAAACTAAGACTCTTTGTACCAAAGGCAAGCATCCAGTCTGGTGGACCCCAGCCATAAACAAGCTCTACAACAAAAGGAGGAAGCTACTACAAGATAGAGCAAAATCCTTGAAAGGTAAGACACCTTTGATCATTATAAGTAAAAAACTAAGAGCTCTCATAAAATCATCCAAGGCAAATTTTGAGAGAAAAATCGCCAAGGATTCAAAAGACAATCATAAGGCCTTCTTTAGCTATGTTAGAAACCTAGGAGGAAACTCCCAGATATGCTCAGAATTAGTTCAAAATGATGTGAAGATTACTGAACCTACACACATTGCCAACATACTGGCTGAGAGGTTCAGTGCAAACTTCTCCCCCCCCCCAAAAGGAGAGATATCTATACCAGAGGATTGTAGCCCCCCAAACATCTCCAACGCCCAGGTGAGAACTGCTCTCTCCAAAGCAAAAAACACAGCATCCATGGGACCGGATGGTGTCCCCGGCTGTGTGCTCCATGAACTCAATGAGGAATTAAACCCGCAGTTAGGACAGCTGTTTAATCTTTGCCTCACCTCAGGATACGTACCCAAGGAGTGGCGCACGGCGACTGTGGTCCCACTTCACAAGGGCGGTGCCTCCACCAACCCTGAAAATTACTGTCCCATTAGCTTGACAAGCCTTATCTGCAAAGCCATGGAGAGGATCATAATGGAACTCATAAATAAAGACATAGGGAACTTGCAGACTTTGGATCCAACCCAGTTTGGCTTTGTCAAAGGCAGATCATGCCTTTTAAACTTGGTTGACTTTTTCGAGACAGTCACCAAGGCCATTGATGAGGGAAAGGCAGTCCATACAGCCTACCTTGACCTGGCAAAGGCCTTCGACACAATACCCCACTCAGGTATCATCAAAAAACTCATCAGCTTGAATGTAAACCCATACATCACAAGATGGGTTGCAAACTGGCTAAGTGACAGAACCCACAGGGTCAGAGTTGCTGGAGCCATGTCAGACTCAAAGCCTGTCACAAGTGGTGTCCCACAGGGCTCAGTCCTGGGTCCACTCTTGTTCGGCATCTACTTTTCTGAAGTACAAGCAAACACAGGAGGGTTATGGCTGACAAAGTTTGCAGATGACTGCAAACTGGGCCATAGTCGAAAACACATCTGACACAGATATCCTTCAGAAGGGCCTCACAGAAATGGATAACTGGTGCCAGAGCCATGGCCTAAAGTTAAATGCCAAGAAATGCATAGTCATACCCTTCGGGAAAAACAAGGTTACCCCTAGCTACCATATAGGTGGCAATCCACTGAGCACAGAAGAAGTCATCAGGGATCTGGGGACCCAGGTTGACAGTAGCCTTTCGCTTGACACTCATGTTGCTAAAGTAGTTAGGAAAACCTTCTACATTGCCCACCTGATCATGAAGGGATTCACATCTAGATCAAGGGAGGTCATCGCCCCTGTACTCATCACTCATTAGACCTATGATTGAGTACAATGCCCCATTCGAATGTATCTGACCAGACACCTGCAGCAGCTGGAAAGGCCCCAAAAGTTCCTCACCAAAAGGATAAAGGGTCTCAAAATATGTCTTATGCTGCCCGACTGAAAGAACTCCAGCTCTATTCAGTCTCATACCGCTTGCTCAGAGGTGACCTGTGCCTGACATATAAGGCCATGTCAAACCCTGATTTGATGAATATGCTTCACCTCAAAAATCTAGATCCCTCAGAACCACAAGGGCGGAGACTTAAACCTTGACACGGTTATTAATAGAACATGCTGGAGGGACAGATTCATCACCCAGAGACTCCCTATGCTGTGGAACAAAATCCCGGTACATGTGAGGCAGAGCACCTCGCTGGCCTTGTTCAAGAGGAATCTTGACCAATGGATGGGGGATCGCAGATATACCCCAGGGATTACTTCAGTGTCACTGCTTGACAGAGGCACAGCAAAATAATAGGCATAGTTTTATTCAAACTAAAGGGGTGGCGAAAGCCAAATAACTATGGGCTAGGCTTATAAATGCCCTTGGGCAGATAGCCTAGTATGAACCTATGAACCTATGAACCTATGAACCTACTAAGGTACTTCTGTAAAGAATCATCTGCATCCCTAGACTCTATGCCTATATCAGTCACAGTACTCTCCTACATCATAGCACATGCTCACCTTTCTGAAGCATACATTTCTGGAATTCCACAGAATGTTTCTAATCCATGGTATGTGTGTGTGTATATATAGTGTTCAGTGTAGCATTGTCTCTGCTAAGAACAGGTATCTAGAAAATGACAGCATATATACTTTTAGTATCAAAAGTTAAATCAGTTTGGGACATTAAATAAGTTGCTGAAAACTGAATTTGCTTCATTTGGTCAAATTAAAAAAAAAAAAAACAAAAAAAACAAGTGAAAGCAGAAAAGTTTCACAACAGTTTGGGTGATATCACACCAGAAACCAGAAATGTTCCTAACAGGATACCTGAGAACCATTTGTTTAGATCATGTATACTTCCAGATATTGCATTTTCTATGCAAGGTAAACCTTATGTTTTTACAGTGAACACAATCCTGTGTAGCTCCTCATTGTTTCATGCATTCATAGGTTTATACTAATCTAATGATCACCAGGGTCTTTACAAGCCTAGCCATGTAACCCAACACAGCTTTGTCCCCAAGTTCCTTAGACGTCTGTCTGGTGGGGTATATTAATAAAGACATAGCTAAGGGTTGTGTGGAGGGCGGAATGTTAGTTGGGGATTAATTTACTTTGTTGACCTCTGTTCATCAGAGGCATGGGGGCAGACCAGGGGTGAACTTGTTAAGTCCTATCCAGTGATCAAGGTTTCTTTTGACTAGGGTCAAGGTTGAACTCTTCTTTACGTAGATGGGAAGCTCATACTGAGTATTTAATTACTCTGAGGTCCTGTAACCTAAGATAAAGGTGAACTATTTTTTTTTCAAAGAAAGTGATGATTCTTTCTTTCTCCAGCAATGTGGAACTGCATCTTTCAAATGAGAGTGAAGAGGTAGAATTTGCATTGCTGAAGAAATTTGGGATTTTTTTGTGCCCTTTGTTGTATTAATGGATGTTAGACAAGAACATAAATCTATATTCTGGCTTTGTCTCTAACTGACATTTTCTGTTTTCAAGCACTTCTGCTTATGTTTTTGTGTCTCAAAACTGTTTTCTTCAACCAAGTGAAACAGACCCTGCAAATAATTGTTGCTTCAGTGCTTCTACCTCTCCAGTTTAATCAACAAACAAGTTGTCTGGAGAGTATTACCACTAGCAGCAAAGCTTATCCCTAATAGCAGAATACAAAAAAGCCATCATATCTTTAATGGATAACGGGATAGACTTGCATAATGGACACCAACGAGACCTGTCAACAGGCTGTGTTACAATCATTTGCAACATCACACATGGCACAAATCAATGGCAGCATATGTCTAATGTCTGTTCAATCTATTTTATAGGTTCTTGACAGTTAAAGCAATCTTGCAGTTTATAGAAAAGTTTATATCACATATGAGTTTAACTTTGAATATATATGTTTAATATTAAACTGTATGCATCCTAGTTTCCCCTTTCTTTTATTTGCTTACTTAAATATCTACGAATGTATATTTAAAAAATCCTGCCATGTTATGCTGGAATATACTCACAAAAGACAGTAGAAAAAGGAATGAAACAACACTGAAATTTTAATGTGAAAAATTGCAATATTACAGGTTTAGAATAAGAACAAATGATGCAGATTCTGGAAGTATGACAATTAAAATTGGTAAATAAAAATATAATAATAATTTACAGACCAATAACACTGGGAGAAAATTTGATGGAAATTCTGTAGAAAAGACAATAAATGACTAAACTGATAAAACAGCATACTCATGTTAACCATATGCATATGAATGATTTACTGAGGCATAGCCCAGGAGGAAAAAAAAGTGCATATGACCTGATGTTAGCAATTCAAAAAAATGACAGAAAGAAATGTGGAATGTCATGAGAAGAATGGTTCTGCAGGAGTGGACTATAGTCTAACAGCAGTAGTGGCCAAGAAACATTGTTATCATGCCCCAGTTAGAGTGACTTTTATAAGAACTGGGTCTATATTATATTAACGAATGCACTAAATTGCAAACGCTATATAATCGACCAACAATACCCGGAAATCCAAAATGTCGAATACACAGATCAGCTATTTTTTCCCTGGGAAAAAAATCACTGATCCGTAAAAAAATAAAAAAATAAAATAAAGTGGGGGGCTGTGCTCCCCCCCACTTAAATATATCAACTCCAAGATCGCACCACAGTGGAGAAAATGGCAAAGTCCCGAAAACAGCCCAGTGATTTTTTTCCAGGAAAAAAATCGCTGTTCTGTGCTTTCGGCATTTTGCCATTTCATGTAATCATGCTCGACGAAACAGCATTCGCAAATTTAACCATTTGCTTAAATAATAGAAACCCTAAGAAGCTACTAAAAATAAATAGGTTTGGCTTTTGTAGTAAACACAGTGTGTCAATAATTTATTGTCTCAGATGAATGCCATTTAGAACTGGACAGGTTAGGGAAATAAATAATGACTGCTCTTTGCAACTTTTATGAAGGCATTCAGACTTGCCGTTCATGTCTGCTCTTTCCTGTTTACCAAAACATATAAGCTTGGGCTCATGTTTGCTCTTTCCTGAGCTACTTAGAATAGCTATATCCCCAAGAATGTGAAATGGTCCAGCAGGTATTTGCTGGAAAGGACCTTCTGGGTGCAACTATGTTTGATGGCATCACACCCATGTACCCTTATCATCTGTCTCCTTAAAGGCTTACTATTTACTGCTTTCTTCTATACTTTAAATATTAGCCTCCTTACCTCTGGCATTCTTTGTTTTGAAGCATAAATGTAAGAAGATGATCTTGTTCTTACCAGTACTGTAATTCCCAGTCTAACTTTCATTTTGGAAATGTGCAGCACTAATTATGATGATGATGCCGAACAACTGGAAAAAATTTGGAAGTCTTATTAACAACTCTAGGAAGCACACAGTGTGGTTAAAACTGTTAATTAACACTTACAAAAAGGTCTGTTGATAAATTAATATTATTTGTTATTATTTACCATAGGTATTTATTAAAAAAATCTAAACAATGAATATGTGACAGCCTCTTTTTATGTGGAACAGCATGGAACATGGACATTTTAACTGTCAAAACGAGGAATGTTCCTCATAATGAAGTACAGCTTAAAGATATGAAATTGCCTGGACAGCCCACCCAAGCAGTTTACTGTACATATCATTTAACAACAATGCCACAATATGAACAAAAGATGGCTGACTTTAATAATTGACTTAGTTTCTGGTGTCATTCTAAGGGGCTGTAATATTTGTCAGCATGGAAGGAGATGGTCAGCAGAATATGCTGCTTTGCCAGGGATGGTCTGCACCTCTCCCCTTTAGTCTTTTGAATATGAGCTAAAACATTGTCTTCTCCTATGGTGCCTTTTTAGGCAATGCCGAAATTAAAGTACTTCCAACATAGCAAACTGAAACCAAGAAAATCTAAAGGTATTACTGTTCAATGTTAGGAGTCTAAACAAAAAACTCCACTCCCTAGAAGCTCTCTTCATCCTAGAGAATGCTGACATCTGTGCGATCACTGCGACATGGTTTAAAGCTGTGTCGAGCACACCAACACTGCAAGGTTATAATGCCTTCAACACATTTAGACCAGCTACTATACAGGCAAGACTAAAGGTGGAGGTGTCTTGATTTACATCAAAAATAAATATAACTCAAGGCTGATCAAGCAGGTCAATGCACTTGAGCTACTCCTTGTTCAAATCACATTAGGCAAAATTCAATACCACTTCATTGCAAGCTATATGCTACCCCCCACCATGACACAGGAGGAAACCCATACCATGTATTTAAATTTATTTGAGCCACCCCATGGCCCAGGAGGAAACCCATATCATGTATTTAAATTTATTAGAAACACTCACCATCCAACTCAATGCCACATTCATGTACAAATTTAATTATCCCACTATTAATTGGGAATCCTATGACACCAAACGTACAGGCACAGAGATTCCTAGATTTTGAAACACAAACTCATTGGACCAGATTATCAATATAGTAAACAAAGCTGCAAACATAATGGATCTGGTCTGTACTAATCTGAGAGAGTGTTGCGCGCAACCCCTAGTGTAATGTCTTCCCTGGTAAGATCAGACAGCAAAATGGTCTCCTTTGAAATAGAAATAAAATCTGGAACCCCAGCTAACCCTGGAATATTTGGGAACTACTCTAAGGCTAACTTCCTGCTTTTATGTGATAACCTGGAAAAAATTCAATCCCCCATAAAACCTGAGAACACTGCTGCCTATGCAGAACTGTTCACAGAAACCCTATACAAGCATGTTAATTGCTGCATAGAGGCAATTGTACCCACCAGGAAAAAATAGAGAATTAACTCAAAAAAACAAGCCACCTTGGTGGAATCACAAAATCAATAGGCTGTATAACACAAGGAACGCAATCATGGTAAGAATTAGGAGGTGCTGCACCTAGCAAGATAAAAGCACCCTTGTCAAACTAAACAAACAACTCAGAGGATAAATAAGGTCTACCAACGCCAAATTTGAGCTAAATTTGGCCTCCCAGGCCAAGGACAACCACAATGCATTCTTCAGCTATGCCCACAACCTCAAAGGCAATACACAATTGTTTGCAGAGCTCATTGTAAATGAGGCCACCTATACTGAGCCAGAATATATAGCAAACCTACTGCCCAACAAATTCAGCTCCAACTTTACCCCTCTCTCCCACTCAAGCTTCCTTCAGGAAATACCATCAAATATAGGTCCCCAACTATCACTAGGCAATAGGTGCTTAAAGCTCTCTCTAAGGCCAAGAACACTGCATCAGTGGACCCAGACAATATTGCAGGATGCCTTTTAAGTAGTATGAAGCAAGACCTCTCAGGGCCTCTAGAATTGCTGTTTAACTGTAGCCTCCAATAGGCTTTGTGCTTCATGAATGGAGAACAGCAGCAGTCATGTCTCTGTACAAAAGTGGGCTATCTACAGACCCTGGAAACTACAGACCTATAAGTCTGACTAGTCTTATATGCAAAGCTATGGAAAGAATTATCACAGAAATGATCAATATTGTTATAGTTCAATATTGTTATAGTAAGCGTTCAGACACTGGACTCAACCCAGTTTGGTTTCTGCAAGGGCAGGTCATGCCTTCTCAACCTGGTGGACCTCTTTGAGAAGGTCACCAATGCACTGGATGAGGGCAAAATGGTTCACACTGCCTACCGTGACCTGACAAGGCATTTGACACAATACCCCACCAGGCATTATTGACAAACTCAGGAGGTTAGGTACAAACCTGTATGTCACCCGATAGATAGCCAACTGGCTCAAAGGCAGGACACAGGAAGTTATAATTGGGGAGTATCACTCTACAAAGAGGCCAGTCACAAGTGGAGTTCCTCAGGGATTGGTCCTTGGATCGCTTCTTTTTGGCATTTACTTCTCTGAAGTCAAGGCTAATGTCAATGGTCTCAAGCTGACTAAATCTGCAGATGATTGCAAATTAGGAGCTATCATTGAATGCCACACTAACACAAATGTTCTCCAGAAAGGGCTGACACAGACAAACAACTGGTGTCACAACCATGGACTAAAACTAAATGTCTACAAATGCATAATAGTATATTTTGGGAAGTCATCCACCTCTGTTAACTATCATATTGACAACACCTGCTAGAGTTGACTCAGTAGTTAGGGACTATAGACAGTAATCTAGCCTTTGATCACCATGTGTCTACAGTGGTGTGGAAATTATTCTGTGTTGCACAACTTATAAACAAAGGTATGGCATCTAAGTCCAAGGAGGTCATTGTTCCACTGTATTCAGCATCCATCAGACCTATCATTGAGTACTATGCCCCCTTTGGTATGTACTTAACCAGGCATATCCAACAAGTGGAACATCCACAGAGGTTCCTCACTAAAAGAATACAGGGCATATGTAAAATGTCCTATGCAGACTGCCTCTTGACCCTATCCCTGTATTCTGTCTCCTACAGACTGTTGAGGGGAGATCTATGCCTGGCATACAGGGCATTGTCAGACCCCATTCTGATGGACCTCCTGCATATCCACAAAACAAACTGCACTAGCATTACCCATTCTAAAAACTTAAACCTTGCTTGTGATATAAGTAGGACCTACTGGAGAGATAGGTATGTATCCAACAGACTACCACACCTCTGGAACAGGTTCCCCATCCATGTGAAGCAGTGTTCCTCCCTAACCCAGTTCAAGTGTAAATTGGACAATTTAATGCAGAACAGGAAATTAATTTCTGGTTTGGCACCTATGTCTCTAATGGACACAGGCAGCCCATAAATGTTTCATCTCCCAGGCCCCTGCTTGTAAATGTTTCATCTCCCAAGCCCCTGCTTATAAGGGTACCAGAACTTGTCAGAGATTTGGGATGCATGGCTAGGCTTAAAAAAGCTCTTGTGGTCATTAGCCTAATGAACTTATGAATCTATGTGCCACATTTGAGTTATTTCAGTAGAAACATCTGAACAGTAACTTTTAAGTGATACTCTGCACATTCCCTGCTATGATGAAGTCCATCCCACAAAAGGAAGATCCATTCATCCACATGGAGGCTTCAATTACCTCAGACCGTAGCTTGCCTCATTGTATAACTTTAATCTTCACATGAACAACACTGAACAGGCACTTAGTAAGATGCAACGCAATACTTGCATTATCCATCACCTCCTTTCTAATGAGGCAAAAAAAAAAAAAACACTTGACAAAAGGGTCCTCATCCCTTTTGTGTAGTATGACGTACACATCTTCACTACTGTTTCTATTCACAGGTGTAGCCAAACATTTTGAAATTTTAGGCCTATTTTCAGAATATAGTCCTACCTCTCACCCCCACTTCAAGTTTAGACTTCTCTCAACCAAAGAAAGTAAATCATTTTGGTACAGTAACTTCTTAAATAACAAGCTTAAGCAAAACCTAATTTAACTAACCTGCAAATTTGGGGAAAAAAGACCATTTAACCTTTTAAGGACATATCTAACCATAATCACGATAGATATCCATTTTAATTGATTTAAAATTCTACCAACACTGATTGCATTAAATATCATGCATACATGCATACATATGTACGTACATACATTCATTGTAAAAATTGTACACATTGATGAACATGATTTATGCTTGATTACATCCATGCTATTAGAAATACACTAAGAATTCAAACAATGTTAAAAACAATTTGTAAATTTATTCTACAGTCGTTAAGTGAAAGGACCACTGAATACCCTTAACCAAGTTGGGGAGCATCCCTATAGCAGCTAAATAAATGTCAATGATATACTTCTAGACATTCAAGATTTGTACCTAGGGAACTGATCAGCTATTGCTTGTCATGAACCCTCACAGCCCATTACAGATTCCTACAATCCTGTATAATATACTCTCTGCCACTTTCTCAGTTTGTTCCTACCACCTCTGTTGGGGGATTTTTCTGTCACTTTACGACCTTAAAGTAGTATATCATTTATTGGTTGAAACCGGTTTGCTTTGTTTTTATCACATCAGGGTGCTTATATGTTGGATTAGCTTATCATGTTGGTGTTTATTTAATAAATCTCTATTTTGGTGAATATTCTTATTCAGAGTGCTGGTTCCTTATTGGAAGAGGAGTTTAGATTTGTTCCATGCACCATTCATCGGTCTTTGAACCAGGGTATGTTAGATAGTTTATATCTGTATCTATATCCATCTATCTATCTATCTATCTATCTCTCTCTCTCTCTCTCTATCTATCTATAGATATATATATATATATATATATATATATATATATATATATATATATATATATATATATATATATATATATATATATATATATATATATATATATATATATATATGCTAGCAACCTGGTGGTGTAAACCTTAGCTCTAGAGGACTATCACTGTTCACCTGTTCACGTGACACCCTGACCCCCATGTGTAAAAATTGGAAAAAGGGGTTGTGGATAGATGGTTATATACTAAGCTATTCTTTCTGCAATATTCTTGGAAGGTTTGTCACAAGGCCTGAGAAGAAAATGTCTGCTCAGGTGGGCAACTTGGTTAACAAGACAGAACTGATAAAAAAGAAATAAGAACCCAGAGTTACATATATAGGCAGACGTTGCAATAAAGCCCAGATCAGCAGCATGTGTAACAGCATAAATGTGTTACCTTAACTGGAGCACTTTGCTAACTTATTGGGTTGTTTAATTTGCCAGACACTTGATTATTAACGGGCATCATCAGTTTTTTCACTATTTCTACAGTTTCATAAATGTTCTGGGATAGAAAGTTTTGTGTATAAGAAACATTTAATCTCTTCCTTAAGTTTCCATATAATCTCACTGCTAGATGTGACAATATGTAGGCACAGTCAAGCTGCTTAAAGCTGACATTTTCCATTGTTTATACTGCTTGTTGTTGACAAGACTTAGGGCCAGATTCAGGAAGGCTTACACGGAGTTCAAGAGTAGTGTAAGCCTCCGTGTAAGCCTCCTGATTCAGGAACAGCCCAAATCTCCGTGTAAGAGACAGCTAACACGTCTCTTACACGGACTGGCGTCAAATGCTCAATACCTCATTTGCAGCTCAAAGATATGCAAATGAGGTATTTGAGCGATCCACGAAGCAGAAACCAGTCCGTGTAATGGACGTGTTAGCTGCAGAAATGTACTCAGCTGACAACTGAGTACATTTCTGCAAAATTAAAAACGGAGCTATGTCAGCTCCAAATAAAGGGTGCATATGTTTCATTAAGCATGCCAATGGCCAAATATGTGGCCATTGGCATGAAAAAGTGTTGCAAAAATAAGTTATATAACTTTTTTTTTCCACGGGATTTTTGTGTTTAACTGCAGCGCACACCGCACAAGGGGTGCGCTACCTAAAATTGAAAACCGAAGCTTATAAACCCACAATTGTGAGATTTATGTATTACATTAAATGTCAATGGAGGGACTTGCAGACCAAAAACAATATGGCCTCCGTTTAGTGGTTGTCAAGGGGGGGGAAGCTCCGTGTAAGACATGTAACTAGTCATTACTAGGCAATCCTATGTAAATGAGGGTTACAATACTGAATCACACTGTCACATAAGTAATGAGCACTGTCTGAGTAGTGTAAGAGTTAGAGTCGGGGGAGGAACAGAGTAAGAGGTAGGTGACATCATGGGGGGGATGATAGCAATAAATGTACCAGATTGGAGGGCAATGTAAGGTAACAGATGACAGACAGACATCAGGGAGGGAGGTGTGTCCCAACAGAACACTAGGAAAGTCAAGAAATTGAGGGTATACGCTATCCCTACACTCAAAGTTTCTTGATATACGTGCATCTGTGGCGATGCTGCAGTAGGCAGGTTCAACATGTGGGAGCGTGTTGCAAACCGTTTACAACGGTTTGCGCAGGCGTGCACATGTGTAAGGTAGTGTGTGCGCGTTTTAGCATGAATCAGCCTAGCTAACACCGTGTAAGGATGTGTGCGCGCGTGTAACACCGTGTAAGGATGTGTGCGCGTGTTTAAGTGACTGTGACCGTGTTTAAGCTGGTGTGCACATTGCTCCCCCTCAGGAAACAGAAAGGAAACAGGAAACAACTAAAATCCAGGGAAACTGCCAGAAGATACTACTGGAGTTAATTGGTGGAAACAATTAGAAGCAGGCAATTACACAGGCAGACTAGAAGCCCAACCCAGCACTTAAAACACTGCAAAGAGCAGTGCAGGCTGTTTCTCACAACAGATACTGCCAGAAACTAAGCTATCAGAATTGAAAACTGAAAAAAGCTGAACTCAGAGCAGAAATGCTAGGGGCTGCCATAGCTATTATAATCAGGCATAGGCGAATTGCTGAGGGTGGTGACAATGCAGATGCTGACAGACAACCCAAAGTGAGGAGAAGAAGAAGAGTATACAGGCCCAGGGTCACCTACCATGGGTTACATGAGCTGGAGATAGTAGAGTGCTATAGAGTGGACAGAGAGCTCCTGCAGCAGATTGTTGAGCTGTGCAGGCCATGCCTCACACACAGAACCAACAGAGGGGAACCCATCCCAGTGGAAACCAAGGTATGTGTTGGCCTAAGAATACTAGCAACAGGTACCTTCCAGAGACCAACTGGCGATATGATGGGGATATCACAGGCATCAGCCTCCAGGGTACTACACCAGTTCCTGGATGCCATGTCAGCACATGTCGGTGATCATGTATATTTCCCCAATGCCCGTGGGGTATTGGCCAGCAATATGCATCTCTTCCAGCAAATAGCGGAATACCCTGAGGTACTGGGTGCTATAGACTGCACGCACATATGCATCAAAGCACCAGCAGGAGAGCGGGGTAGAGCCTACATTAACCGCAAGGGATACCCCTCCATCAACTGCCAGGTCGTGTGTGATGCCCAGGGCATAATAATGAATGTGTGTGCTGGCTGCCCTGGGAGCTACCACGATTCCCATATCTGGCATCTGACGCAGCTGTACCAATCATTTGCCAATGGGGACTTCCCACACGGACACCTAGTGGGGGATGCAGGTTATGCACTTGAGCCGTGGCTGATGACACCCATCAGAAATGCACACACACCTGAACAGGAACGCCATAATGAGGCACATGCACAAACACATAATATAATAGAGCATGTGTTTGGGCTGCTCAAGTCACGGTTCCGGTGTCTGGACACATCTGGTGGAGCCTTGCAGTACACACCAACTACATGTACCCAAATGATCATGATATGTGCTATGCTACATAATATGATCCTGCAGAAACAGCTGCAGCAGGACCAGCACAGGGCTGGGCCAAACATCCCCCCACCATTGCCAAGGCCACCACAGGCAGGGGGTGACTCGGAGGAGGAACAACCTGACCTTGTCCCAGTAGGCAGAAGGAGGCGTGCCCAGTATGCCCTGGCCTTGGCAAAGAGGCAACGCATAGCACATATGCTTGGTCAGTAGGAACACTGGGACTGATACCCACTCTGACTCACTCATACAGTAACAGGGATGCCTAACATGACACAACCTGCTGCCAAACATGTACAGGGAGTGTAGTATGTGTATCCGACAGAGGTGGCCCTGCAGCACCACCTGAGGCATGAATGCCATGTGTTAAGTAATGTAATATCATGTACCACATGCACACCTGAGGACCCCAACTAACATCCACCCTCAAGAATCATAAACCACAAAAACACAAACCCACCTCATGGGTACCACAAGTGATAGAAACCTAGATGTAATGCTACCCAATGCCAGAAGTATAAACATCAAGATGTGTGGTGTGTAAACACACACAGTATAGAGAATGTAGATATCAGTGCTGTAATAGAAAACAGGGTCAAAGCCCACATCAGCACCCTGACACTACCAGGTCACACGTCATACAGTGATGTACATGTGCAAAAACATGGAACAAGATACAAAATGAGGGTGACTAGCAATAAATAGCATGGATAACCACACACCCATGTTTGTACCACAACAAGAAGCAACATGGAATAGCCATGGTCAAAACCAATGGCTAAAACTCACTACTACTATATAGCTTGCTGCAGACCACTGTCCTAATAGCAGGAACTGCCCCAGGCCTATGTGCATAGGTTCATAGGTTCATACTAGGCTATCTGCCCTAGGGCATTAATAAGCCTAGCCCAGAGTTTTGTGGCTTCTGCCACCCCTTCAAGTTGATGGATAATATGCCCATTATTTTGCTGTGCCTCTGTCAAGCAGTGATACTGAGGTTATCCCTGGGGTATACCTGCAATCTCCCATCCATTGGTCAAGATCTCACTTGAATGAAGCCAGTGAGGTGCTCAGCCTCACATGTACCAGGATGTTGTTCCACAGCATAGGGACTCTCTGGGTGATGAATCTGTCCCTCCAGCACATCCTATTAATATCTGTGTTGAGGTTTAGGTCTCCTGCCCTTGTAGTTCTGATGGATGTAGAGGTCTTGAGGTGAAGCTTGTTCAATAATTCTGGGTTGGACATAGCCTTGTATGTCAGGCACAGGTCACCTCTGAGCAGACGGTAAGTGACTGAATACAGCTGGAATCCCTTCAGTCGGGCAGCATAAGAAATATGTTTGAGACCCTTTCACCTCCTGTTGAGGAATTTGTGGGCCCATCCAATTGCCACGGGTGTTGGGTCAGATACATTCTGAATGGGGCATTGTATGCAATCATTGGTCTGATGAGTGATGAGTACAGGGGAACAATGACCTCCCTTGATCTAGATGTGAATCCCTGCATGATGAGGTGGCCAATGTAGAAGGCCTTCCAAACTACCCTGGCAATGTGAGTGTCAAACAAGAGGTTACTGTCAACCTGGGTGCCCAGGTCCCTGATAACCTCCTCTGTGCTTAGAGGATTGCCACCTAGATGGGAAGTAGTGGTAACCTTGTTCTTCCTGAAGGGTATGGCTATGCATTGTTTAGTGTTTAATGTACGGTCATGGCTGTGGCACCAGTTATCCGTGTCTATGAGACCCTTCCGAAGGATGTCTGTGTCAGATGGGTTTCCAACTATGCTTCCCAGTTTGCAGTCATCACAAACTTTGTCAGCCATAATCCTCCTGTGTTTGCTCGTACTTCTGAAAAGTAGATGCTGAACAAATGTGGGCCCAGGATTGAGCCCATGGGACACCACCTGTGACAGCTCTGGAGTGTGACATGGCACCAGCAACTTCGACCCTGTGTGTTCCGTCACTTAGCTAGTTTGCAACCCATGCTGTGATGTATGGGTTCACAATTAAGCTGGTGATGTTTTCAATGATACCTGAGTGGGGTATTGTGTCGAAAGCCTTTACCAGGTCAAGGTAGGCTGTGTGGACTGCCCTGCCCACATCAATGGCCTGGGTGACTGTTTTGAAAAGTCAACCAAGTTTAAAAGGCATGATCTGCCCTTGACAAAGCCAAACTGGATTGTATCCAATGTCTGCAAGTCCCCTATGTCTTCATTTATAATTCCCATTATGATCCTCTCCATAGCTTAGCAGAACAGGCTTGTCAAGCTGATGGGATGGTAGTTTCTGGGGTTGGTGGAGGCACCTCCTTTGTGAAGTGGGTCCACCATTGCCGTATGCCACTCCTTG
The DNA here is from genome assembly GCF_019279795.1 of Protopterus annectens. Lineage (NCBI taxonomy): Eukaryota > Metazoa > Chordata > Ceratodontiformes > Protopteridae > Protopterus > Protopterus annectens. The sequence goes on along the minus strand of NC_056731.1, from coordinate 1,484,012,548 downwards.
GGCACATATCCTGAGGTGAGGCTAAGATTAAACAGCTGCCCTAACTGCGGTGTAATTACTCATTGAGTTCATGGAGCACACAACTGGGGACACCATCTGGTCCCATGGATAAAGTGTTTTCTGCCTTGGATAGAGCAGTTCCCACCCCAGCATTGGAGATGTTTGGGGGGCTACAATCCTCTGGTGTAGATACCCCTCCAGTTGGAGGGAGGGGGGGAGGAATCTGCAATGAACCTGTCAGCCAGTATGTTGGCAATGTCTGTAGGTGCAGTGATATCTACATCATTCAACTAATTCTGAGCATATCTGGGAGTTCCCTCCCAGGTTTCAAACATAGGCAAAAAAGGCCTCATGATTGTCCCTTGAGTCCTGAGTGGGTTTACTCTCAAAACCTGCCTCGGATGATTGTATGGGGGAACCCAGTGTTTTACTCACAATGAGCAGGGGTGTCTTCCCTCCTACGGATTATGCTCTATCTTGTAGTAGCTCCTTCCTTGTGTTGTAGAGCTTGTTTATGGCTAGGGTCCACCAGACTGGATGCTTGCCTGTGGTACAAAGAGTCTTTGTTTTGTTTGGGATTGCCTGATCCATGCAGTCCTGGATGTGCTGGTAGAAGGCATTTGTAAGTGATACAGTGGCTTGGGTAATGGTGTCCGCTGGCTAGGGGGCCTTGAAAGAGACCACACCAGTCCTTAGAAATGTGAAGTCGGCATCTGAGAAGGTCTTCACTGTATGTTTTTCCATCTGGGGTGTGGGTGGGATGTGGACTCCCACTGAGAGTAGTCCATGATCTGATCTCACCAATGATGGGTATACTGCTGGTGTTGAACAGTGTGACCCCATGTTCATGATGATGATTTCTAGTATGTTGCCTCCACTTGAGGGGATTGGGACCAGTTGTTCCATGGCATTTCAGTGTATGAACTCATGGAACCTTTGTGTTAGAGTGTTGTGGCATGATTAGTGATCCCAGTCTATATGTGGATAGTTGGAATCACCCAGTAGGATGGTGTTTGGAGATACATTTATCCCCTTCAGTGTTTGCAGGATAGCTGTGTGAGGTACCTGAGTTTGAGAGGGTTGCATGTAACATGCTACAAACTGCAGAGCAGTCTTGCCTGCAGTCACTGGCACCTGGATGGTCTCTGATGCATCGTGTGTTGCACCAACAATGAGGTGAGGGTGTCCTTGATGAATATGGACACCCACCATCCTTCTTGGTGTTGTCCAGATGCTGGTGCCGGAATGCATGATATGAGGTAACACCCGATAGTGCCGGGGTGCTGTCAGAAGCTGTGAACCAGGTTTCAGGCACAGCACAGACATCAATGTGCTACATACTGAGAAGGGCATAGAGTGTGTGCAGCTTGAGGTTGAGACCTCTGGCATTGAGCAGCAGTACCCTTAGTGTCCTTCCTTTACTGTGTTCTAGGGTGGTAGGTGTAGTATCTGAATCTTGCATAAAAAAGGCACAATGGGGTGGCAAGAGCATCATCTGAAATCTGGAAGCCCGGGGTGACAGGTGCAAGGCGTCCCTTGCAAATCACCGTGGCCTGTCCAGCATGTCATGCCAGGCAGACAGACATTGGACCCCTTTGAATGACACCATAGTCTAAGCAAAATAATACAGCTGATCATCTTGTCTCTGTTTATGTGGCATCATACTTGGTGAAGGTAGGATACTGCTGAAGGTCAGGGTCATACCTGCCTGGCCTACATAATCAGAGGGATCCTCTATGTCTCTTTCCATGTAGTCCAGGGAGGTACATCTCAGGTCGTTCACACCAGCATGGATAATGACTGGGTCAGACCTGTACTTGCAGTTGAGTGACCTGAGTGCTTGCATTATGTGGTGGATTCCAGTGCCCGATAGGCAGCTTACTGTGACCTCCTCCGCACCCGATCTGGTGAGCGGACGCCAGTGTGTCTGACTATGGAGTAACCATAGACAAGTGTGTCTGGCATTGTTTTTGGCCTTAAGGGCTGTGACTGTTTGGCACACCGACTCTGTGGTCAATGTGTTGCATGTGCTGTGCCCTGTGGAGGCAGTTGTGTGAGTGTCTGCTGTGGTGGCCACTGCCATTCCAGTAGAATCCTGATCAGAGCCTCCGAGAGTGTCTCTGTGTGTCTATGTGTATGATCTTAAGTTGTGATAGTGCCATGTGAGACTGGATTTCTGATGTGTGTGTGGTTACCTTCACCTTCTCTCTGGTCTTGCTAGTCCTATGTTGAGAGAGCTCAGCCTCCACTTTGGCTATATAGTTGCATCTCTCACATGTATGTGTGTTTTATGGCAGAAGGAGAGGGTTGTCAGTGTACATGAGGCAAGTGTAACATTGCCTCAATATTCCCAGGTTCACCAGCTGAGCAGGAGAGGACACTAGCAACTGATCTCTAGACATGCTAGAAGGAATAGACAAAACAATGTTGGAATACAGGGAGATATCAAGCCCCCAAACCACATCATACTGTTTGATTGACAATAGCTACACATACACCGGTGTTTCATAGTGTCATAGTCTACTACTAGCCTATCTGCCCTAGTGCATGCATAAGCCTAGCCATAGTGATGTGGCTATTGCCACCCCTTATACTGGTAATAAGTGTACAGAATAGATTCTGATGATTGTGCCTCTGACTTAGTAGTGACACAGTATGACCCCTTACGTAATTGAATAACATGACTGTGCCTCTGTCTAGTCTGTGCCTCCGTCTCAAATGCAGTTGTCCAGATGTCTCCTGAAGAGAGTCAGTGAGGGACTCTGTCAAACATGGACTGGGATACTCTGCTAGAGTGTGAGATGCCTCTGAGTTATGACTCTGTCCCTCCAGCATGTCCTATACATGTATGTGCTGAGGTTCAAATCCTCAGCTCTCATGGCTCTGGTGGATTTGGATTGCTTGCAGTTGAGCATGTCCACCAAATCCTGATTGGACATGGTCTTGTATGTCAGGCATAGGACACCTGTAATGATCGGTATGACACTGAACAAAGCTGGATTTCCTCTATTCTGGAAGCATCTGACATGTGTTGAAGAACCCTGATCTTCATGGTAGGTACCTTTGGGGTGTCTCCAGCTGTTGCAATTGCTGGGTGAGGTACATACCATATGGGGCTTCGTATTCAATCATGGGCCTGATAAGGAGAAGGATAGTGGAACAATGACCTCCTATGATCTTGATGGAAAACCCTCCATGATAAGGTGGGCAAGATAGAAAGTCTTCCTAACCACTTTGGCAACAGGGGTGTCAAAAGAGATGTCACTATCTACATGTGTCCCCAGGTGTCTGATTTGTTGTCTGTGCTCAGTGGGTTGCTGTCTATGTATTGATCTGTGGGTACTTTGTTCCTCCCAAAGGTGATGAATACACATCAGTTGCATTCAGTTTCAGGCCATGTGTCTGGCACCAGCTATCCGCCTTTGTGACGGCATTCTGTAGTATTTGTGTGCCGGATGATGTATTCACTATGGTGCCTAGGTTGCAGTCATCTGCAAACTTTGTCAGCCACAACCCCCCTATGTTTGCTTTCACATCTGAAAAGTAAATACCAATTAAGAGGGGTCCCAGGACACATCCTTGTGGGACACCACCTGTGACTGGCTTCGAATCTGACAAGGCACCTGCAATGTTGACTTTATGGGTTCTGTTTCTTAGCCATTTTGCAACCTATCCTGCGACATATGCCATTATATGTCAGCTGTTGAGCTTGGCTATGATGCCTGAGTGTGGTATTGTGTCACAGGCCTTAGCCAAGTGCAGGTAGGCTGTGTGGACTGCGTAGCCCTCATCGATGGCCCTACTGACAGTTTCATAGTAGTCAACTAGGTGCAAAAGGCAGGATCTGCCCTGTACAAAGCTGAACTAGGTGGGAACAAGGGTCCGTGAGGTCAGTAATGTGTCTGTGTAAGAGCTCCATAATGACTCTCCCCATATCTTTGCAGACAAGGCTGGTTAAGCTTGTGTGGTGGTAGTTGCCATGGTCTGTGGAGGCATCTCCTCTGTGGAGTGGGACCACTGTTGCCGTGACGCCACTGTTCAGGTACATATCCTGTAGCAAGACTAAGGTTAAATAGCAGTTGTATCAACGGGTCCAGCCCCTTCTGGAGTTCACATAGCATGCAACTGGAGATACCAGCAGGTCCCATGGATGCTGTGTACTTGTCTCTGCTGAGTGTGGCTCTCACATGGACATCCAAGATGACAGTGAGGTTACATACAGCAGTGATAACTTTCTTCTTTTGGGGGTGAGGGAGGGGGTAAATCGCACTGAAGCTGTCCGCGGAATGTTGCCAATATCTGTCAGGTCACTGGAATATATGTTGTTGTGTACCAACTCTGAGCATATCTGAGGGTTCACAACCAGGTGTCTGACATAACTGAAGAAGTCAGTGTGGTTACCTTCATTGTCTTTGGTGATTTATGTCCCCAAGTTGACCTTGCATGTCTTTATGAGATAATGTAGCTTTCTACTAGTGCTGATCACAGCTGTCTTCCCTTTTGGAGATGTAGCTCTGTCTTGCATTAGTAACCGTCATCTGTCATACAGTCTGTTTATGGCTGGGGTCCACCAGACAGGACACTTTCCCTTTGCAGAGACGGTCCTGTTTTTATTTGTGATTGCATGGTCCATGCTGTCTGACATCTAGCTAAGGGGAGGTCATTGTGGTTCTGCAGTTATCTTTCATCAGCATTAGAAATTACCACAACAACCCCTGTGGGTGTACCTCATGCAGACACATCCAGCACCTGTAAAGTCCACAACAGTACCTCACCAGGAGTATGACAGAGCTGGAACACATGTAATGTGTAGTCTGATTACACAGAGTGCAGCTCCACACACTGCCATGCTGTCCACCCAGATGCAAGCTGTGCCTGAAGTAGAAAGCCATGTCCAAGCTGGAATCAATGCACATGCTGCACCTTGTACAATCTGAATGGCAGGGAGCTATGCACATGAGGGACCTGAACCCCAGCACTGACATATATAGGACAGGCTGTACTGCATTATCCAAAACACAGTAGCCACCCCCACACATGAGTAAACTACCAGTACAGGTTGTCCGTAGAGACACTCGTTGAGTCCCCTCAACAGGAATCCTAATGAGTGCATGGGAGATGGGAGGTTTACCCTGGGTATCAATGTTATGTCACAGGTAGACAGAGGCACAGTATACTAAACAAGACATATGTCATGGCAAACATCACTTACAATGTGTTAATGGACAAACACACTCTCCGACTAGCATTAGAAATGGCCTAGGGCACATCGGTAGTGTTCGCCAATGTACACCCATGTTGTGGAATACACTACCGATGTTGGATGAGGCTGTTGTAAGTAGTTCACATCTGAACATAATGCAACATGGTCAGATAGGTTCATAGGTACATAGGTTTATACTAGGCTATCTTCCCTAAGGCAGGTATAAGCCTAGCACAGAGTTCATTGGCATACACCACCCCTTATATGGAAACAGTACTGTGCCCATTAGTGTGTCATGCCTCTCTCCAGCAGTGACACCGTGACAATCCCCGGGTTAAACGTATGACCTTCCATCCACAGGTCAAGATACCTCTTGAACACAGCCAGCAAGGTGCTCTGCCTAACATGGACCAGGATTGTATTACACAGCATAGGGAGTCTCTGGGTGATAACTTCATCCCTCCAACATGTCCAACATACAACCCTGCTAAGGTGTAAGTCACCTGCACTAGTGGTTCAGGTGGATCTGCTGATTCTGAGGTGGAGCATGTCCATTAATCCCTGTTTGGACATGGCCTTGCATGTCAGGCACATGTCACCTCTAAGCAGACAGTATGTGAGTGAATAGAGTGGGAGTGTCTTCAATCTGGCAGCATATGACAGCTGTTGGGGTTCCTTGATCCTTTAGGTGGGGACATTCAGGGTGTCTGCAATTGCTGCAGATGTTGGGTGACATACAGCCAGAATAGGGCATTTGACTCGATCACCGGTCTGATAAGTGAAGAGTACAGGGGAACAATGACCCACTAGATCTGGATGTGAATCCCATCCTGAGCAGGTGGGCAATGTAGAAGGTCTTTCTAGCCACTTTAGCAATGTGAGTCTCAGAAGAATGGCGACTGTCAACCTGGGTCCCCAGGTCCATGATAACCTTCTCTGTGCTTAGAGGATTGCCACCTATATGGTAGCTTGGGGTCACCTTGCTTTTCCTGAAGGGTATGTCTACACATGTTGTGCACTTTGACTTCAGGCCATGGCCCTGGCACCAGCTATCAGTTACTGTGAGTCCCTTCTGAAGGATATCCGTGTGTGATGCACTGTCCACTATGGTGCCCAGTGTGCAGTCATCTGCAAACATTGTCAGCCAAAGTCCTCCCATGTTGGCCTGTACTTCTGGGAAGTACATGACAAACAATGGGGGCCAAGGACTGAGCCCTGTGTGACACCACCTGTGACCAGCCTGGAGTCTAACATAGTGCCAGCAACTCTAACCCTGTGGGTCCCGTCCTTAAGCCAGTTTGCAACCCATCTTGTGACATATGGGTTTACATTTCAGTTGTTAGGGTTTTCCAAAATACCTGACTGGGGTATTGTGTTGAAAGTGTTTGCAAGGCCAAGGTAGGCTGTATGGACTGCCTTTCCCCAACAATGGCCTAAGTGACCAATTTGAAGATGTCAACCCAGTACAAAAGGCATGATCTGCCCCTGACCAAGCCAAAATGGGATGGGTACAATGTCTGCATGTCCCCTATATCTTTGTTTATGAGCTCAATTATGATCCTCTCCATAGATTCGCAGACTACACTTGTTAAGCTTATGGGGCAGTAATTACCAGGGTCTGTAGAGGCACTGCCTTTGTGCAGATGTGCACAACTGGACCCTAACCAGGCTGTTGTGCACACTATGGAAATGTAAAGCGGTGATAGGACTAAAGCCCAGGATACTGACCACCACAGTGAAAGTACTGAAACACTACACTATACAGTGCTACAGTGTTAGGTCAGTATGAACGGATGTTGACAATTGTGTGCAAAGTATCCCATGCAAAACCTGCAGGCACAGTATACTCCCTGTTTTGTTCACACAAAAGCATTCGGACAGTAACTACACAACATGGCAGACAACACACAACCATAAACTGGAGGTATTTGTTGAAGGTCACACTCATCCACAAATGTGATGGGCTGCAGAGTTCAACATATGTAAAGCCCACACTGGGCATGCTCACACACTTAGATAAATGAGACATCTTTCACACAACATGCCATGGGAAGGCTGAACTGGGCATGCTCACACACTTGGTCCAAATGTTACTCCTAGCAACTGTGAAAACACACCAGAGGATGCTCATTCCCCTTTCTAGACACTGATCATGTAAGCACCCTATAAGTATATCGGAGAAAAAGAACCTCTCAGTAATCCGAGTAGCACGCTCTGCTAATGCGTCTGTCTGTAGTGTCATAACATAGTTAGGTAGGAGTTTGAATCCAGCAGGTGGCAAGTGTGTGTGAAGGGGGGTAAGTGTGTATGAAAGAAACATCCCTTTTGGCAAGTGGGAAAATACACCACAGGATGATCATTCCACTTTCTAAAACTCTGATGATGTCAGCACCCTATAAGTATATCAGGGGAAAAGAAACCTCCCAGTAATCCTATTAGCGTGCTCTGCTAATGCATCCATCTCTAGTATCATAACATAGTTAGGTAGGGGTTTGAATCCAGCAGGTGGCAAGTGTGTGTGAAGGAGGGTAAGTGTGTGTGTATGAAAGAAACATCCCTTTTGGCAACTGTGAAAATACACCACAGGATGATCATTCCACTTTCTAAACTCTGGTGATGTCAGCACCCTATAAGTATATCAGGGGAAAAGAAACCTCCCAGTAATCCAAATAGCGCACTGTGCTAATGCGTCCGTCTCTAGTATCATAACATAGTTATGTAGGGGTTTGAATCCAGCAGGTGGCAAGTGTGTGTGAAGGGGGCTAAGTGTGTATAACAGAAACATCCCTTTTGGCAACTGGGAAAGCACACCACAGGATGATCATTCCACTTTCTAAACTCTGATGATGTCAGCACCCTATAAGTATATCAGGGGAAGGAAAAACTCCCAGTAATGCGAATAGCGCGCTGTGCTAATGCATCCATCTCTAGTGTCATAACCTAGTTAGGTAGGGGTTTGAATCCAGCAGGTGGCAAGTATGTGTGTGTATGAAAGAAACTTCCCTTTTGGCAACTGTGAAAATACACCACAGGATGATCATTCCACTTTCTAAACTCTGGTGATGTCAGCACCCTATAAGTATATCAGGGGAAAGGAACCCTCGCAGTAATCCGAATAGCGTGCTGCGCTAATGCGTCCGTCTCTATTGTCATAACCTAGTTAAGTAGGAGTTTGAATCCAGCAGGTGGCAAGTGTGTGTGAATGGGGGTAAGTGTGTGTGTATAAAAGAAACATCCCTTTTGGCAACTGGGAAAACACACCACAGGATGCACATACCCCTTTCTAAACGATATCACAATTATGTATGGCTTTTGATTACAGACATGCCACATATGTTTTGCACACACAGAATGCCCATGTATGTGGGTTGTCACTCACAATAATGCAAGACATTGATTAAACTAGTTATGGCAATGCACACATGATGTATGTGTGTACCAAATACACATATGTACCTGTGACCTTCAATAGTTACCATGTGTGATGCCTGCCACATGTGAATACATGGTATTTGCACAGAGTAACATTATGACCGTGGTCTTCTGTGCAGGTGCAGCATGTGGGATGTGTACATACAGTGTGAGATGTAGATGCTATCAGCCTAGAAGTGAGGGATGCACACCTGGTCTGGGGCATATAGTCTACATGTTGTTGATGTACAGGGGCTGCATGTTTTCACCTGTTGTGGGAGTGGTAAGACAGTATTCCATAGCAATGCAGTGACTGCATGCTAAGAACCATTCAGCTAGGGTTTTGTAGCTACACAAAGTCATTAGCATTCAGTAATTTGTCAGAATCCCTGGTGAGGGTCTGATGCCAACCAAGGTCAGGGGTCTACCAGCCTGTGTCACTTGCTCAGTGATCCCTTCCATGTTCCCTATCATGTATCCCAGTGAGGGACATCCCACATCAGCTGTGGTGGCATGGACAATGACTGAGTCATATGTGTCCATGCATCTGACTGACTTGTATGTAACTGTACCATAGAGGTGACTGACAACTGACCTTTGCACATGCTACCATAGTATTGAGATTACATTGGTGATTAACAGCACATAGGGACAATGGTGATAAAGATACATAGGTCCATAGGTTCGTACAGGGATGTCTGCCCAGGGCATGTATCCACCTAGCCAGAATGTGTGTGCCTTTCAACATGCATTGTGAATCTGTCTTGCTATGCCCTTTTCCAAGGTTAGTATACTGTGCCTCTGTCTCACAGTGACACATAAGTGATACCCAGGGTAACCCTACAATGTCACATCCTGTCATTAATATCACTCTTGAAGATAGTCACTGAGTCAGTCTGCCTAACCTCTATTGGGATAATATTCCGGAATGAAGGGAGCCTCTGAGTTGTGAATGTGCCCCTCCAGCATGTCCTGTGTATATCACTCCTGAGGTTCAAGTATTTCCAGTGTGTATCCTGGTGGGATCTGGATATTCTGAGATGCAGCATGGCCATTAACTGAGGGTATGACCTGGCCTTCTATGTCAGGCACAGATTGCCTATGAAGAGGCAGTATGTCACTGAGTAGAGCTGCTGTTACTTTAACCAGTCAGTATGTGGCATCTGTTTGAGCCCTTTGATCCCCTTGTCGAGGTACATATGTGGTATCTCCAGTTGCTGCAGGTGTCTGGTAAGGTGCATGCCGAGAGGTTCATCATAGTCAATTATGGGCATGATGAGGGATGAGTAAAGGGGCACAATGTCCACCCCTGATCTACATGTGGATCCCATGATGATGTGGCCCATATAACATGCTCACCTAACCACTTTGTCCATGTTGTTGTCAAATGGTAGAATGCTATCAACCTGTGTACCCCAAGGTCCATAATTCCTTCATCTGCACTTAATGGATTAGCACATATGTGGTACGTTGTGGTCACTCTGTGTTTGACAAAGGGGATGACTATACGCTTTCTGTCATTCACGTTGAGGCCATGGCTGTGGCACAAGTCGTGTGTTTCCAAGAGTCCCTTTTGGAGGGTGCGTGTGTTAGCTGGTGAGTTGATTATGGTGTCCGGTTTGCAGTCACCTGCGACTTGCTGTGCCACAGTACTTCCATGTTGGCCTGTACCTATGATAAATATATAATGAAGATGACAGCTCCCAGGGCTGTGCCCTGTGGGACATGACTTGTACCAGGTTGTAGGCTGACATGGCTCCAGCAATTCTACCATGTGTGTTCTGCCCTTGAGCCACTGTGCAATACCCATAGTGACATAGGGGTTAATATGTACACTGGTGAGCTTCCCTAGAATGCAGAACTGGGGTATTGTATCCAAGGCTTATGCAAGGTTCAGGTAGGCTGTGTACACCTCCTTCCCCTTGACAGTGGCCTTGGTGACTGTTTCAAAGAAATCAAACTGGTTGGAGAGGCAGGATTTGCCATAGACAAAGCCAAACTGTGTATGGTGACATGTCTGTAGGTCCACAATATCTAGATATGTGAGGTTCATGATGATCCTTGCCATAGCTTTGCAGACAAAGCTAGTCAGACATATGGGTCGAGTAGTGTCCAGGATCCATGAAGGCACCACCTGAATGTTGAGGGACCACTGTTGCTGTATGCCACTCTCTGGCCACATACCGTGTATTAAGGCTGGGATTGAACAGTGGTGTTATGTCTGGGTGTAGCTCTTCTCATGGTTCATGTAGGACACAGCCTGGGACACTGTCTGGTCCCATTGATGCAGTGTTTATTGCTTTGGGAAGGGCATCTCTTACCTGAGCATCTGTGATGTCAGGGGGGGCAGCACTGTGCCACGAGACATATGTGCCCTTTTGGTGTGGTGGGGAGAAGGCAGCATTGAACCTGCCCACTAGGATGATGGCAATGTCTGCATGTTTTGTATTTTGTGTGACATCTTGGATTACCTCTGAGCATATCTGAGTAGTACCACCCAGGTTACTAACATAACTACAGGCAGCCTTGTGATTATCCTCAGTGGCTTGTGGAACCCTCTCTCAAAGATGGCCTTAGACAATCATATGGGTGCCTGTAGTTGTCTTCCAATACTCATCAGTGGTGCCTTCACATTTTGGGAGGTTATTGTATCATGTAGTGGCGTCATCCTTCTATTATATAGTGTGTTTATGGCTGGTGTCCGGCACCCAGGACATCTGCCTTTGGAGAATTGGGTCATGCTTTCATATATGGCTTCATGATCCATGCATTCCTGAATGTGTCCATAGAATGCCTTTATAGAGGTATCTGCAGTCTGGTCCATATTGTCAACAGGCCTTGGGCCTTTGACGGTTTCCACATCATTTATGAGGGTTGTGAACTTGCTTGACATGAGCTGTTGACAGACGTGCCGCCCTCCAGACAGAGCACGGTGAGGGTCACAGTTAGCTACTTGTCGGGTGATAGCATGTGCCACATAACACAGGCACACAGGTCACTCCACAGCAAGTACAGCTATGAGGCAGACATTGTCCATGCTGGTGCAAACAACCTGAGATGTACCTCCCTGGACCACATGGCAAAGAGACACAGAGGGCTCTTACAGCACCCTCTCAAACTCAGGACTCCCACACAGCCTTCATGCTGACACAGGACAGTTTAGATTACTCTGCAAACACCATCATACTGGGTGGCGTTAGCTACCCAAACATAGACTGTGAACATTACACAAGCCACAATACCCAAGCTCTAGGGTTCACATAGATCATACATTCTTTGGCTATGGAACAGTTAACCAACCTTCCCACAAGAGGGGAAGATATACTAGACCTGATCATCACAACCATGAGTACAAACAGCTCACCACTCGGAGTATGTCCCTCATTGTTGCAATCAAACCATATACTCATCACACTGGAGTACTGGATCCCCCACATATGCAAACCTCAAACACATCGATGTGTGTGTTGGAAATGTCCCTATTAGCAACTGTGACAGCACAGTACAGGATGCCGATTCCCCTTTTGAAACACTGATGATGTCAGGACTGTATAACTATATTACCTGTAGTAAAGTCCTCCAGTAATTCGCATAGCACGCTCTGCGAATGCGTCTTTCTCCAGTGTCATAACGTAGTTAGATAGGGGTTTGAATCCTGCAAAAGGAATCTATGTGTGTTAGTATGAGTGGGGTTTATGTGTGTGCACTATGCTGGGAGGGTTAACTGCCTTTTGACAACTGGGAGAACACACTACAGGGTGCACATCCCTCCTCCTACACACAGATGATGTCAGCACCCTCTAAGTACAGCATTAGTAGAGATTTCTCCAACTACTGCAAATAGCACACTCTGCTAATGTGTCTGTTTCTACTGTCATAACACAGTTAGGTATGGGTTTGAATCTTGCAAATGGAAAATATGTGTTTTACTGTTGGTGGGGTTAGTGTGTGTGCACAATGATGGGGTGGGATGTGGTTTTTGCCACATGGGACTATGCACTGCAGGGTGGTCATTACCCTTCACAAGCAGTGATGTTGATAGCACCCTATACAAACAAAACTACAAAAGAGAAGGTGGTGGTACCAATAACACATGTAAGGTAACACATCTTCAAGTAATGTCCACAAAACGGAGTAGGATAATCAAACAATTATTTTATTCTATACAGACAACATGACAACAGACAACTGCCAGTACTCGGTATAGTGTTACATGCTACTGTAACACGCACATGTACCCAAATATACCTAGATAGTGCTCTGAAGCCTGAATGTGGCAAGTGTGTGGATGTGGGATGTGTCTGTGTGTGCATTTCCATATGGGAAACATGTTTGATGTGGCAATCAGGGTACTACAGTACCTGATGCACATTACATCTTTCAACCGATGAGGTTGCCTGCACCCTGTGAGTACAGGTAGAGAAGGGGACGCCAGTAGTAAACAACATAGTGCACTTCTCAAATGTGTACCTGTCATGTATCAACAGCTACTCATGTAGGGTGATAAATAATGGGAATGGCAGGTGAGTGTGTGCATGTGTGTGGGTAGCAGGGTGTGTATAAATGCATGTGTGACAGAACAGTTACATATAGCTGAATCTACGTAACAGCACAAGATGCACATTGCCATAGTCAATGTTAGCATGTGATAGTGTGCAGCTGGTACACTTTGGTAAGTAGTATGGGTGCATATAACAATTGAGGACAGTCATACAGTTACTGCAGCAGGACTGCTGGGATATACACACAATTATACTGGAACAGTGAACAGTTACCAACATGTTACTACTTATACACATCTATGTAGTCACCCTGTGCATCAGCAACGTGTTTACCTTTACCTGCACCGATGTTGTAGTATGCAGGAGGTGGCACAGTGTCATCATATGCACAGGGTGTGGGTTAGGTATGCCCAAGCCAGCCACTGGTAACACCAATTGACATGTGTGTATGTGTGTTTGTGAGGGGCAGCAGTACAGGGTGGACCAGTGTTGGTGCAGTGTGTGTGTGTATGTGTTTGCCCTAGGTGTTATGTTTCTGCATGTATGTAAGCATGCACACAGTCCCACATAATGGCTGCCATGTACAGGGTTTTGTGGACAGCCACAGACTGCACCTGTCAGGTCATCCAGATCAGTGTCTGTGGGCACGGACACGTACCTGTGCCTGGCAGGGGTGCTACAGGTCGTATCCGGTACTAACCCAGACTGGGTACTGTCATCGGAAGCAGGGGTGTGTTGACTGGACACAGTTCACTGTTGGGACTGTCCAGAGCCACGTGCACGTGGTCTCCTGGGGCGTCTTGATGACGGCACAGACCCAGCATTGCTGGGGCTGGTGCTGGCACTTGAGGTGCACGAGTGGGCCTGTTGTCGTCCGCGGCCACTGCCAGCTGGTGCTGTTGCTGGCATACGGCCACGTCGACGTCGCAAACGCACACCATGGCCCTGGCCCATGGACATCTGTGAAGTTACGGATAGCATTCGCAACGTCACGCATGCCATCTGTCATGGCTGTGTGACATTCTCTCAGCTCCCTCAGACCCTGTCTGGTGTACCTTTCCATACGTGCCTGTGCCTGCATGACAGTTCGAAACATAGTGGAGGTTGACATACCTCCTTGGGCATGTCGGCCAGAGGCAGTACGGCCACGGATGCCCCCACGAGAACCCATGGGCGACTGTCTGCGTGGTACCATTGGAGGCCCCTGCTCATGGCTGCCTTGTGGGATGCATGTACCACAGGTACCACATTACCCTGATCTATGCCCACTGCAGACTGTCCATCACCTAGGGACAATGGTGACAAAGGATGTAACGGCAGGATGACTGTGCACATTGACGGGTTGAAAGCTGTGTACTGTCAATTGGCTGACCAATGGTGGACCCAGACACACCTTCCTGCACCATTACAGACATTTCATCATCATCAGTACCTGGGGCACAAGATTCAGGTTCCCTGCTGCAGGTCACCAGAGCAGCACCAGAACCTACAGGAGGAAAACATGGAACACAGATTACAGTCTCCATACATATTTGACAGAGATGCATTTCAATACTAATGCACACATTCAGAAATGGACACATGCACTCATGGACACTAACACACATGCACACTTGGGCACAGGCACGCTTGCACACATGCACACCCACAGTAAACACAAACATCAGTACCGTGTTACACTACTCAATCTACTACAACTGTATTACGGGTATTGTGAACACAGTCACCAGCAAGTCTACTACAGAGTTACACTACTCTTCCTAGTTTTCTAAATTGCTTTACAGATAATGTTAAAAGACTCACCAGCATGTATGGCCTGCCTCGTTGCTAGATGGGAGGGACCTGGAAGTGTGAAGAGAGTAATGTCAGTGGGCACATGTGTGCCATTTGTTTTGCACATGATACAGTACAGTAGTACACTAGTTCCCTTATACACATCAGCTGCACATAATGTCTGTATATATATCATGATGACAGATACATACCACATGCACACCTTATGCGTGCATGAAGTAACAGTGTACAGAACAGTCATATGTACATACCAGGGGTTAACTCTAATCTCACCCTTACCTCTCTTCAAACGACACTGCAAACTGTACTTCCCAAACCACTGGCTTTGTTCTTCTTGGAGTACAGGCTAACGTCCCTCTCCCTATCCTCTCTTTACCTTTAACCCCTCATTGTGCATAGAAACTAGCCTCTACCCTGTTTCTTTCACCTTGATGTCCTTCTATGCTCTGACCTACTTCTCCCATCCCTCCCACATCCTCTTGACTGTCTTCCTTCCTTTCCTCACTTCCCTTCTTGACTCCTGCCTCTTCCATATCATTGTATCTTTCATACTCCTTCTACTTCTCTACCCTTCTGAGCCCTAACTATTATGTATATGGCTTTTGCCTTATTGCATAACCGTTATGCTTTAGGTAGGATTGCTTTTAAACCAACGGTATATTGTGTTTGACTCTAAACTGTTTGAGTTCCTTACATGTATGTTGATTTAGTTAACAGGCTGGTGTACAATCCTATCATGTTGGCTGTCTGTATTAACAACTTGTCTGTCTGCCTTTATTACGTTATGTGTGGAGCTTTTCTCCACAGGCCTCTACTGAAAATGGACATATATCCAGCTAGACTATCTGGGTCAACAAATGTAAAAGTAATAACAATAAATGAATATGGCATCTTACCTGCACGCTCAGTGTGTTGCTGCTGTGTGGATCCAACCTCCATCATGATGCATGGGTGTTGCTGTTGTTGTTCTGGGGCTGGATCCACAACACTTAGCAGTAGCTCCTCCTGTCTGGTGAGGGGGTGATGTGTGGCCACCCCCCCCACCTGTGGCAACCTGTTGCCTGCGGATATCTGCAGCACGCTGGCGGACATTTCTTATCAAATCACTGCAGTGATGTCTCACCTGCTCATATGTCCTATCATGCATGCCAACATCATTTATCCTGCTAACGAGGTTTTGCCACAGTGCAGACCTCTCCTGCTGATTCTGGGTGGTGCGTGAGAACAGGATGGCATAGTCACGCACCAGGCTCTGGTGAATCACGTCATCCTCTGCAGCAGAATATGATGGGTTCCTTTTTGGAGCCATGTCAAGCTGGAAAGGTACACAAACAGGTTATCAGCATAGTATCTCAACAATACATGGTACACATTCTATACAGGGAGTATTAACTTCTACTTATAACTGCTTGGTTAAAACTTGATTACAGTGTAGCTATCATTCTATGCCATTTGTACTAAGCACTTGGCCTTCAGACGAGTTGTTTTACATTAGGGAGGTTGGTGGCAAGCACTGTGGTGACAGGACGCATATCTCTCATCCATTGATGTTGGGCACTGCTGATTGAGGGCCCAGTGTACAAGTGTATTAGTTCTGGTATGGGCAGTTGGCCTTCAGGCCAGTTATTTAACATTAACAAGGTTTGTGGTCTGCACTCGTGTGACAATAGGCTGTACTCTGCCATTCATAGCTGGGGACATCTGGTTTCAGGTTTATAGTGCCTGCATATCTGAGCTGTATCTTACTGACATTGCTACACCTTGTTTGCTGTAGCAACCACTACATCCAGGCCTCCTGGATCTACCTTTGTTTATATGCTTGTTATTTGTTAGCTTGTTATTTCACTGGTATGCTACTTCCACATAGTACACAGCTTGTCAACACGTCTGTGACTCACTACTGATATCTGCATTGCTTACTGTACGTATTTCCATGTTACACATGACAGCAAGTGACTGCTTCTCATTGTTGCATTTACTTAATTGTGACACATTGCACTTAGGTTACCTGGCACTTGCTCACTGATGCTTTTATATCAGTCAGCAGTTGTAGGTAATGTCAGTACACCCTCACTCCCCACTGTACCTTGTTTTCAATCATTAATTATTACAGAATTCAGAATAGTATTCTAGCATGTCCAGAGGTCAGTTGTCAGTTCCCTCCCCAGTCCAGCTGGTGAGTGTGGTACTCCAGAGACAATGTTGGAACAGATGCATGTACACAGACAACCCCTCCTCCTAACAACAAATTCAAACTCATGTGAGTGATGCAACCATATACCGAACTGGAGGCTAGGCTCTGTCTACTCAATACCGCCATAACCAGTCAGGTGGCCAAGGAGACCACGCATTACACTTCCAGTCTCACATAGGCCTACCACAACAGCGGATTTAACACATGATCACACATAAACATACTTGTAGGCTCGGACCACAGCTATGCCTATGCAGCAGAGACCTCCTAAGCAGACATCCATGCAACCACTACCATGGAAACGAACATGTGCAACACATATCACACAAAGCCAATGTGCTGAACACTCACAGCCATTAACAGTAAACAACACACCTCATACACCTGTACTAGGTGCCTCTATCATCAGGCACACTAACATCACGTTCACCAGGCTTAACGAGGTGAGGGTCATGGTGTGCAGCCTGTCGGCCACTATGACCTGCCACATAACACAAACACTCAGGTAACCCCAAGGCAAGTACAGGTATGACTCAGTCACTGTCCATGCTGGTGTGAATGGCCTGACACATTCCTCCCTGGACTACATGACATGAGACAGTACAGAGCTCTCTGAGCACGTAGCCCAAGACAGTTTGACCCTGATCTTGAGTAGCATCCTACCCTCACCTAGAACCATGCCACAATATCAAGGCACGATGATCCCTTCCAACAATTGACTGACATACTGGTGTCATTCACAGGTGTGCCAATGCCTGCCATCTTGGGGTGGTATGCTTTGCTAGGGACAGCTTGCACCTGTCACCCCTGTCCCATTGGAATTTGGCGGAGACTCTTGCTACACCCATAGTGCCTGTATTAGGCAAGGCTCATAAGGCAAACCCACATCCATTTGTATCACAAAGGATGAGGAAGTGAGAGTGATGCTACTCAACACCAGAAGTCTAGACCTAAGGATGCACACACTCAAAACCCTACTTGACATGCTGGACATCAATATCTGTGCAGTAACATGAACCTGTTTCAGGTTTCACAGGAGCACACCAGTACTACCAGGTTATAGCTGTTACCATTCTTGTCGGCCACAACACTTGAACAAAGGAGGGGGAGTATCAGTATTCAATGCAGATTCCCATGCCTCCACATTGGTGGCACAGTACAACATAGGTGTTAGGCCATTGAGTACAGAAGACGTAGTTGGGGACCTGGGGTAGAAACATGGTAGCGGTCTGTCATTTGTCAACCACATGGCCAATGTGGATTGAAAGACATGTTATATAACCCAGCTAATCATGGGGGATTCACATGTATGGCAGGGGAGGTCATTGTGCCTCTTTACTCATCCATCATCAAGCCTATAATTGCATACAATGCACCTTTTGGGATGTACCTAACCAGACACCCACAGCAACTGGTACAGGACAACAGTACCTCATCAAGGGGATGCAATGGCTCACACAGATGTCATATGCTTCCCAGGTAAAGTAAATCGCTGGACTCAGTGGCTTATTGCCGGTTCAGAGGCAATCTGTGCGTGCCATATACAGCCATGTCCTACCCAGCAGTAATGAACATGCTGCACCTCAGGCAATCAGAGTCCCATACAGCCACATGCTCAGCAGAGCTGGACCTCAGCACTGACATCCATGGACATGCTGGAGGGGCATATTCCTGACTGAGAGGCTCCCTTCACTCTATAATGAGCTGACACTACAGGTTAGGCAGAGTCCCTCATTGACTCTCTTCCATAGGAATCTGGATGACTGGATGTAGATCATAGTTGTACCCCAGGTATCACTTCTATGTCACTGTTAGACAGAGGCACAGTATACTAACATCGGACAAGGGCATAGCAGCATAACTTGTAATTGGGTGGTGAAAGACAAACACATTCTACTAGGCTCACCAATGCCCTAGGGCAAATAGCCTAGTATGAACCTATGAACATTTGTGTACTGCTATAGTACTTCTGCCATATGTTGCATGTGGGTGTGTTGTGGGGTATGCACAGGTAATGGCCGGATACTTCTGCACAGGTGACACGTCTGACACATTCTGGGTGTTCATCCCTACATACTGGATGTGTGTTGCCATCCAACCCAACCCTGTGATGTGCACACATTACTCAGCCTGGATTTACATATCTGAACAACACCACAAGCACAGTACACTACCTTGCTATGTATGCATTTAATTACACAGTTATTCAGTAGTTATGACAGTGATGCTATCCATGCAGCCCATTGGGCCAGTGGTAGCCACAACACACACCGCCAGCACCTTTGCATATGCTTACCACAGACATCCCACATACTGCATGTACTGTGCACACACATATCTAACCCAGAACAACTACACACCACTTATTAATCATGTCCAGTGGAGTACAGATACAGGCATATTGTATAAAAATAGTAGGAGGCTACTGCAGCACAGGGCAGATTCACATGACAGCAAGGCATCTGTGGTCAGCAGTGTTAAGATGCTTCACATTCACCACATGCACAGATATTGGCAACATTGTTTCAGACAGTTTAGGTGCAGGTCCCCCCCCCATTCTCCTACACATGTGGTATTAGTAATCCAAAATGACTGTCACCTCCCTATCCTCTCACATGTCCAGGTGAGAGCCACCTTCATCATTGCAGAACACATAGCATCACTGTTACGAAATGGTATCCCTGGATGTGTGCTACATTCACCCCTGGAGGACATAGCACCACATGACAGACTGATATTAATCCCTGGCCATACTACAGGATATGTACCTGAACAGTGCCATACATACACAGTGGTCCCACACCATTGAGGAGGAACCTCTACTGACCCTGGGAACTACTGCATCATATGCACAACTGGCCTTGTGTTCTAAGCTATGGAAGTGTTAAGTATGGGTAACATGTACAGCAATATTACATATGTTTATATTTCAGGACTATGTACACACAACCTATCTCATGCACATACCTATAGATAGTGAACTATGATACATTTGGAGGTGTCACAGTAAACGCAGTATTAACCTGCTACTTTGCATTACCTGTGTTTGTGGCAGCTGTTGGTGTGTCACTGGTGCTGCTTGAAGTTTGTTGCTGCTGCTGCTGCTGCTGGTTTTGCTGCTGGCTGTCTTTATTTCTGTTTTGTTCTCTCTGTCTCTCTCTCTCTTTCTCTGTCGGTTTTGTGCAATGAATGTATTGCATGAGTGTAGTGTGGGTACTCATTGCTTTTGTAGGTATCTGCATAGGTCCATGTGATGGCCTCTGCACCAATTGTAAGACAGCATTTGCTAATTGCATGCAGCCAGGTGTGTACTGATTGCATGTCTCACTGTGATTTCAGGACACTGCTATAAAAGGGTATGTGAGATAGGCGTTGCCCTTTCAGATTGTAGGGCGTGGACCATGCTGGTATGCTGTTGACAGTGTTCTGTGAGTGTGAAGGTTAGTACATCTCCCATGCTTCATGCTGTGTTGTAGATTCAGGTTGCTGCATTTCTCTTGCCTGTTCCCTGTAGTGAGTGTGTATGCATACTGACACCTACAACTATATGTCATATGTATTGCTATATAAATATATATATATCTGTGTACATATACATACTTTCATATATGTACATTAGCTGACATTATTGGGTACAAGCTAACAATTAGCAGGGCTGTTTCTGTTAACACTACACTAGTATGGGAAAATCCAGTAATTGGGACTATAAAAGTCTGCCTGACATGCTTTAGTTAGTAGTCATACTATATTGCCTTTATCTTCATTCCTACTATTACATGTTCCACTTATTTAGCACTATATTCCTGTATGAGAGTCATGGCTTAGTGGTAGGTCATACAGACTAGTGTTACAATGGTCTTGGGGTAGGGCCTAATAGTATGCTTATATTCTGCTTGTGACTTGAGTATAGGGCCTATCAATCAAAGTGCTGGAGGCACCTTTAAGCAGTTAAAGGGGTTAGTAGGTCTCACAGGAGCCAGGCTGTGTTGCAGATTCTGGTTGTTGCATTTATCTTCACTGTTTCCTGTAGTGAGTGTGTATGGATACTGACACCTACAACTATATTTCATATGTATTAATATATATTTATATATCTGTATGTGTAGATATACATACCTTCATATATGTACATTACCTTACTTTATTATGTACAAGCTAACAAGTAGCAGGGCTGTTTCTGTTAACACTGAACTAGTATGGGAATCCAGTAATTTGGCCATTGAAACTCTACCTGACATGCTTTGGATAGTACACCTCCTATATTGCCTTTATACTGATTCCTACTATTACATGTTATATTTATTTTAGCACTGTGTTCTTGTAAGGCAAGCATGGCTTAGTGGTAGGTCATACAGACTAATGTTACCAAGGTCCTGGGTTCGAGACTGACAGTGGGAATTTATTTTACTTTCAAACTGAGTACAGGACCTGTCAATCAAAGTGCCATAAAGGCACTTTTAAGCACTTTAAACCAGGTCTGCGTTAGTTGCTGAGCTCACGCATGCACACTGGTGGTGAGCTCCGCTAACACAAGCGCACACCCGCGCTAATTTCTTTGAAAGAAAAAAAAAGGGGTGACAGGAAAGTGGTGAAAAGGGGTCACAAAGAGGGTAAGACAGTAGGGAAACAAGCGTGGGATTTGCAGGAGGGATGTAGGTAAGGCCCATAGATGCACATGTCTTTGGCAGCAACAGCTGTGCATTTCCATGTATTTTGGTGAGACATTGGAAACCTTTCACCCCTGAAAGAGGTGTCAGGACAACATTAATATTTGTTGTAGAGCCAATTGTAATTAACTGTTTCAATGTCAAGCAGACATGTGTGCAACATGGACAGCTATGTATGGGGCGTAATTTTTTTGTGGGTACAGAGTGCCCTTTTTTTTTTTCAGGTGAGAGTGGTATGTCAGGTGAAGGAAGTCGGTATAGCTGGGGAGGTAGGTTGGGTAGGTTAACAGACAAGACAGACAAGACACATACAGGGGCGGTGTATGACACACGTGGGGGGTTACACAATTGACGGGGACGGAGGTTGGGATATCCAAGATGCATGAGCCCACAGATGGCAACAGTGGAACTGATATCCCCACCCATAGGCAGTTGCCACTGTTCCTTCACAGCCCAGGATGGGGCTGTGCTGGGGGCTGTGTAGGTGTGGCAATGGCCGGGGCCGTTAGCTGTGCCACACGAGCCTCAAGCTGGCGTAGGGGCCCAAGAACAGAGTCTTGGATCTCCCTTCACACCACAGACCGGACACCTTGGAGGGTGAGTGAACGAACCCCTCCGGCCACACTTGCAGAGGGGGGACCGGCCCCATCCCCTGCAGTGCTTCCACCCGAAGGTGGCACTGGGCCACCGGAGCGGGGTCCGGCCTGGGCACTAGTGCCAGGTGCAGGCGCCAGCTGAGGTGGGAGAGGTGGGTCCGCTGGGACCCGCCTTCCCAAGCATTCTAGGTTTGTGAGTTGTTATGTTAGTTTGGGTTAGTGGCATTTTATTCCAATCAGATTAGTTGTAACAGCATGCATTGGTATTCCCATCAAACAAACACCCAGATATTAACACCATTGAACAAGGGGCATATCAATATCACATGCATTATTTGAACAGAAATACACAGTCAAACAACATGCAGGGTTGATTAATGGCAACAGGCTATCAAATTTGCAGGTATGAACAGGGCACATGCAAGAACAGACATGCATATATTTTTGGAATGGACAAATGTCCATGATTAATGAAATGTTCACATACCATTATTTAGTGGGTATTGTTATATGGAATTATAGGGTTGGGTGGAGATAGAAAGTGATGACACATTCATGTTACACATTGATTTACATTTGTAATAGGTACACAATTAAGTTGAAGCTGATGTTTTAAAATAATTTTTATTTGACTATCATGCTAGACCTGTTACAAATACATCACTATCCTACTTATTTTGAATTTGATCAGATACATCATCCTGCTACACTTTGATGACAGGACAGGGGACAACTATGGCTGTTTAGTCTGTCAAATAATCATTCATTCTATCTGCAAATTGTTTACTGTGATCACCATATACAGAATTTGGCCTAGACATTCCAGATTCGGACACACTCAAATCAGTTTGGGATATTAAGTTGTACTTCCCACATGCATTTAGTTCTGTAGAACCACACTGGGGCTAATATATTCAGGGGTTATTACTACTTTATTTATTCATACATGACCCTTTCTGTCACTCTCACGCATCCTGCAACTTCACAGTTCAGGTTGCTACTTCTAGGCTTTGTTCACATGTTAGACTGGTGGTGATTCAAACACTTTCCAACAGCCTCACTTCTGTCATGATTCAGCATTTCAACAGGGGATATATCTCACATGTGACTACCTCAGATTCTGAAGCTGTACTCTTGAGACTACTGCAGGTTACACTATTTTAATTAATGGTGGGACATCTGTATTACAGCACTGTTTAATTCTATCAATTATATTTCCAGTTACACTTGCATACTGATGAACATGTTGCAGCCATACCTGCAGACTTTCAAATCTTGCTTGCACATTATATTACTTTTAATCAATACACTGCAGTGTTCTGATACATGCTACAGTATAATATTTATTTACAAGTACTGGGTGGAGTTACTAACCTGCATGGTGGCGCAGCCGCACCAGCCGGCCA
The DNA here is from genome assembly GCF_019279795.1 of Protopterus annectens. Taxonomy (NCBI): domain Eukaryota; kingdom Metazoa; phylum Chordata; order Ceratodontiformes; family Protopteridae; genus Protopterus; species Protopterus annectens. Next base: position 1,483,988,775 of record NC_056731.1, on the reverse strand, counting down.
TGCATCTCGCGGTTCATAGAGCGGACACCTGCAGCTGTAATACGAAAGAAGTAATATTGGACTACACATCTCCATAGTATCAGCCAGTTGAAATCCTTACATACATAAGTAAAATGTAACTTACTCAGTAGTGGGGCGTTGGGCATATCCCGGGCCTCCTGGATCCATTTGGTCAACTGGTCTTGCTTGCGTCGCTTCAGGTCCGCATGGTGGTGACGGACCTGCTCACCAGTGCGTGGAATGCCAGTAGCACTGGTCAGATCACGAGCCAACTGGTCCCATGCCTCTGCCCTGTACGCTCCCCATGAGACCTGGCCCTGCATGAGTTGGGCCTCGTGATGATGGACAAGGAGCCAGACCATGTATCTGGACTCCTCAACGCCCCAACGCTGTGCTCGAAAGCAACGTCCCTCACCTACTCCACTCATTCTGACTGCAGGTCTGTTCTACAATCATTTCTGCTGTGTATTCCCACCTATGGGGCTTATATATGCCTCTTTTCCCGCACATTTCTCTGATTGGCCATTTTGGAATTGTATCTACTTCACTGAAAATGCTTTATCATGCTCCATTCTGGATTTTATCACATATATATGCTATTTCTGCATTTCTAGGTACTGCTGTTATGGCTTAGTGGTTTAGTACCTTGACTCTAGTGCATGGTATCCTGGGTTCAAATCTGGCAACTGATTTTTGATTTTCCTTACAGAACTGAGTTGAGGACCTGTCAATCAAACATGCCAAAAGCACTTTTAAGCACTTAAAACCAGGTCTGCTTTCGTTTGGCTGAGCTAACATGCGCACTGGCAGTTAGCTTGTGGGAGCGGCGCAAACGGTGTGCGCTGGGATAAATCTTAATTGGCTAGTGACACACATGTTCAGCTAAGCACAGCTAGTTGCAAACGGTTTCAGCCTATTAAACCGGTGCTTAGCAACGGGCATGCAGTTTGCAGCTTGTTAAACAGTACTCAGCTACGGGCAGTCTGTCTCACAGCAGCTTAGCTATCAGTACATTTCTGACTATTTTTATTATTGTGTTACTTCAAAATATATGCTCCATTTCATTCCATTTTACAAAAGGGAATACATTTACATTTGTACAATACTGTCACGGGGCTTTTAGTGCTTATTTACAAAAAAAAAAAAAGGTTGTTGTTGGGGCTCGAACCCTGCCTGCCTACTCTTAGGCCGGCAACTCTTCCACTAAGCTATTACTTCTTGGCTTGCTCTGCATATTTAGTTCTTATATCCTTTTCCATTGACTGCTAACTGTGATTGCTAGTAGCACACCCGCCTGAAGCACACAGTAGCAAACATTTACGGGGTTTAAAAAAAAAAAGGTTTTAATTTAATTTTATAACATCTCTTCACTTTATACACTGATGGTCAGTCGGGGCATGTGTTGTGTAGTGTGTTTATTCACATTTCCATGGCCTCTCTCGTGGCTGTTTACTTTCAGCCATTATAGTCTTCCGGGGGTGTGTCCGCTTGCAGGGCTTAGCCTACAGACACGCCCCCTACTCTCTTACACGGACCGTGTAAGAGTTACTGGTGTGATTCAGCATGCCTCATGCACCTCATGCATATGCATGACATGCTGACATCACACCGTTTAACTGCAGCCTCCGTGTAAGAGTTATAACTCTTACACGGAGGTTTCGTGAATCTGGCCCTTTTCTGCCTAATCCCATGCTTCTCCAGCATCTGAGAGTTTGCTTCCCTTATGATTTCTGACTCTCCCAGTCCTTCCAGGTATACCTATTCCAGTTCTTTGCAGCAGACGAACACTCACTGTGATCAACTATGAGATCAAGATAACATAAATCATACATCCCCAGTTCTTTATAATAAGTGCAATTTCTGATTAATCAGATTTAGTCTTTTTTCCAAGAAAGTGGTTCAGATGACTGGCATGTACAAAGAGACTCATGGCAAAATATTTTATTTTTCTTAACACACTCTTTATTATACCACAGCAAATTGGCTACTTTTAGCAATATTGAATACATTTTTAAATGGCTGGTTAATAAGCCAAAACAAAAATATCTGAGCTTTATACCACATATAAAAATAATTTGTGCAATATACTAATAATTAAGCTGTTTTTATCAAACACCTTTTCCCTGATAAATGGGCATATAGTAGACTATGCGGCATTCTATGAAACAAAGTATTTTGCATTTTGTATTTTAGTGCTGTGCTGCTGTTTAATAAAATTTTAAAATAGCATTATGGTTTGATATTATTATGTAAATGATTGTTTGTTGGTCATACTATACATATTATGCATATCACTACCAGTGCTGTAAAAGTTTTAGTGTTGATTCCCTCATTAATAATCATGAAACATTTCTCCAGACTTCAACATTAAAACAAAGGCACCCATTAAATAAAAAAGTCTGTTAGTGAGCATCTATCTAGATGATTCAGCACTAAATCTTTTAATCAGTTTTATGCCCTAAAGAATGGGTCTGCCATAGCTTGTTTTATTTATGATTATGTCAGCCTGCCAGATTAGCAGAATGCCAATACTTCTATTTCAGTATGGTCTGAAGTAGACAAAGTCAACAGGGTTGACAACGCAAGGCACACAGACTTAACAAATTTTAAATTCAAAGATGTAAACCATCTTAAATGTCTATGTTACAATCCGAGGGGAAGGACTTCACTGACATATTTTTTAACATAGCTAGCTGTTGGTTTTATTATCCAGCAACCATGCACCATGAAGAGTAATATATGAATAGATGTACACAACTCACTTTGAGTATGTATTGAGGATATTATATTATATTATATTATATTATATTATATTATATTATATTATATTATGTGGTGGTGCTGCGGTAGCGTTGTCACCTCACAGTAAGACGCTGTCCGGTTCGATTCTCAGCTAGAGCGTCCTCTGTGTGGAGACATGCGTGAATGGGCGTACCTTCGTTGAAGGCTGTGCGTCAGGGCTGGTAACTCGGCACATAAAAATCAACTGCCAATCATTAGCGGACCGGAGTTCCACTGTGCCGACCCCTAACCGGGAAAAGCCGAAAGACACAAACAAACAAATATTATATTATATGTATTGAGGATATTATATTATATATATTCTAAGGTTCAGAAACATGACATCTTTAGTTATTTGTTTATTTTATTTATTGATAGCATTTATTCCAAAGCTGTTGCATATGCATTACATCATTCAAATGAAATTAAAGTGTTTAAGTAATAGTTTTCATTAAAAATTTTGAAATGAAAACTCTGTTTGCTAAGTTACTGGTTCAGAGCAAGACAAACTCTAGTTCAGTTTTTGGCAAGAGCGCCTTCTCTGAAGACCTTACTTGCCGATCCTGCATTCACTTGGCTTTTTTCTGGGGAGGTCTATGTTCTTCCTACTTTTTAAAGGCATGCAGTAGATGAATTGGAGTTCTCCAAAGTGGCCACATGTGTTCATACAGCATGTGCATATGTGTCGTGTGTGTGTGTGTGTGTGTGTGTGTGTGTGTGTGTGTGTGTGTGTGTGTGTGCGTGCGTGCGTGCGTGCGTGCGTGTGTGTGTGTGTGTGTGTGTGTGTGTGGGTGTGTGCGCATGCATGCACACATGCACATTCTTACATGGACTGGGACCAGTAGTTGTAGGGATAGGATTCAGCTTCCTTGTCATCCTGAGAAATGATAACGCAGGTGATCAGAAAATGAATCAATGAATGATGATTTACAGAAAGCATCAACCAAAGGGAGGTGCTTTGTAGTACAAACAGGATTATACATAATGCAGAGATTGTCACAGACATAACAATGTGTTTTCATAAAAAAAAAAAAAAATGTTTACATCTCCTGGGGAAATAATGGCACACATAAATATACGTATTTTCTTGCTAATCCCCTTTGTAAACAAGCCAAACCAGGGTGCTTGTGTACAGGAAGGCGGGGAAATGGGACCACATCTGAACATGTAACATTTGCAAAGTTCAGACTAAGTTCATGTAACACAGATGAACTCATCCCATATTAGAGGTCCCTTCTAATATTAACAAAGTGCAGCAAAGGACCCTGCCATGACTGCATTATTGAAGGATGCTCATGATCTTACCTAGCGATCAACCTCTCAACTGTACAGACTTTTGCAGCACACCCAGATGTTTGATTCAGTTTTGGCTTGTTACTCATAAAATTGTTGTTTTCTGGCAAATCATTGCCAAATCATTAAGGACTGAAGTTAGAAAATACTGACAGTCTGCAGACATTTGAAATTCAGACTTTGTACTCTTCAGAAAATTCATGCTAATCATAGCTCTCAACCTCTTAGCAGAAAAAATCTGGACAAAGCCAAAAATAATGAGGGGGGCAAAACCTCAAAAATAGGGACAATTTTTAAATATTGCTCCTATAAACTTAGAAAGTTGCTAGAATAAAAAGTACTGTGTTACCATACGTTTTCTGAAGTAAATGAAGTCTGAAACTCAAATGCCTTTCATTATTTGGTGAATTCATTCCTCACTGATTTGCACAAAAATCCAGAAAAATCACAAATTTTATGAGGACCAGAACAAAAATAGGAAGCAAAAATCTATGCAGTTGAGAGGTATGATGCTAATGCAAAACCTGTTAGTCTATCAACTTTCTACGTTTGTAAAAGCGATATTTTAAAAGTGTCTCTCTTTTTGAACCTTTGTCCCCCATTATTTATAGCTTTTGTCCAGATTTCTTGCCCTAAGAAGTTGAGATCTATGCTAGTGATACACAACCGATGGAACAGGTGGTCCTGCACAAATTGCACTCACAACACCAATGTACCAGTCCAGTGATGGAACTCAAAGGAAAAGAGGTGGATCATGCTTTCACTTAATTGGCCATATACTATGTGTGATCTTTTTAATATCACAACTCTGAAATGGAAAGCTTTTGTATTACTATATACTAGTCTTTCACATACAAGTTAATTTAATTGAATATATTTGTTAAGCATGTAAGTGAAATAGTCTACTCCAAACCCTTAGCTGTAAAAGAGGCAACAATGGCAAGGATGAATGCAATAATTATTGTCACTTAAGAGTAGTCAGCCAATCAGCAAATAACAAAAGAAAGCCCACACAGATGTGAGAAGACTATGCAAAATACACAGGGACAGTTAAAGCTGGTTAGAATTAAACCACAGACCATGCAACTTGAGCCAGAAAGTGTAATCATTCAGCCATTCTGTCATAAAAACGGTGTCAACAAAGTCTTTGAGGAGATGCACAGAAGACCAGATTAGATGGTTCAATGTAAAACATAGAAATGGATGAAAATTTATTATAAAAAATGTCCCTTTTTCAGGTTCTTGAGAGATGTGTAGATTACTCTTGAAAAATGAAAATGTTTGAGTATCATGAACCTGAAATTTACAGGGGTATGTGAATCTTAATATAACACTCATTCATTCTCCAACACCCTCTTTATCCTAACCAGTATCCCCTTTGTATGTATCATAATATGCATTGGACATAGCAACTCATTTCTCAGATTATTCTGGACTGGTCATATCTGTTGTAATTATCACCCTTGAATTCTTCTCTTGGTATATATGCTCTAGTGTGATCACTTCTACCTAGCAAGTTCTTCTTGCGTTTGTAGAAACAAGAAAAATGTACCTTGTGCTTTCTAGACTGACTCTGAGGTGACAGCTATAAATCTCTTCGATCATTTGTCTTAGAGTCCTGTGAAATCATTTTTTCTTATCTGCCTTGCTTTGGACTGCTTATCTTCATATCAAATGAAAAAAAAATATCTATTCTGTCATTAGTACCATTTATGATGTTAGAAAGATGCAACATAAAGAGGGCTGAGGCAAGAAATGCTATCTGGAGTACAAAGCATTAAATGCTTTCTTCTGGGGTAGAATATCTTTAACCACAATGATATATGTGCAGTCTTTCAGGTAACATTATACTTTCTTAACATTTTCTTTCTTAGTTTACCTTTTGGTGTTTTATTATGATGAATGTTGGCATTATTATTAAATTCTAAGCATAACATAATTACTGGGATATCTGTATCTTGCTCAGGTAATATCAAGTTTCACAACTATATAAGATTTGTGCAGCGTGATCTGTTTTCAGTTTGTTGGCTTCCAGGTATACTTCACTAGGTGTCCTGTCAGGATTTGTACTATTCCTTCTCTTTCAAGTGCCTTCTTTATCATATTTGGGGTTGTTCTGTTACAGCTGACAGATTAGAACTATATTCTGGCAGTCAGGAGGCACAGTGCAAAAAACTAGTCCCAGATGGGAAGTCACTCAATTGCAGGGTAGACACACACACACACACACACACACACACACACACACACACACACACACACACACACACACACACACACACACACACACACACACACACACACACACACACACACACACACACACACACACACACACACACACACACACACACACACACACAGACATGTGCACATATACACACAACAAACACACCCCTGTGGTCAATGTAAATAATCAGCATTTCACCTACAAACATACCTTTTGGATGTGGAAGAAAGCAAGACCACCCACATGGGCACAAGAGTGGGCAAGTAGATTATGCACAGGATGCATATCAGTCATCATTTAACTGGAAAATTTGTCAGTGTGAAGTAATAATGTTAATTGATGTGCCACAGTGTTATTCTTTCTAGCCACTGACATGAGGCTAACTAGGCCCAGTTAGGAGGAACTGACGAAGGTCCGCCTTTAGGCAATGCTATCACTATTGCAGTCTATCAATCAGCAGACATTTCCTCTCTAACCACTGACTTTATTAACAGTCCATCTATAGACATGTGGTCTAGAATTATTACACAGAAGGCAATGTTCACAGTAGTACACTAGAGAGAAAATGGTGCAATGAAAATGTTGCACTATATCACCACAACAAAAAAAGGAGAGCAAAACATGATGTAAGCCTGTGAAGCTGCACAGGAGTTAGTTACAACTATGAAGTGAATATTTTCAAAGAATGGGGATTTACTGGGAGCTTAATACTTCCATATGCATATCAGTGGGAATAATTAGAAAAATGATGAACCATGATCAATGTATATATGAACAGATGAAGAAGATGTGAATCTGATGTGGCTTAGTTTTAAATAAATTAGCACATTGTGGACTCCCACTGGACTCCGTACTAGCACATTTTATAGCACAGATTTGTCAGTTATCATACTTTGTTTGGAAAGATATACATACTATTATAGTGACTAACAAAGTATTCAAAGACAAGTTATTTCAAGAATAATTTGTGGCTGACAGCATTCCCACACAAACGCTAGACTGAACAAGTAATTGCATAGCTGTGGATACTACAAATGTGAACATCCAGACTACACAGTTACTACTTAGGACCAGTCATGAAAAGTACCGGGCTATAGTTAATACATACTTTGCATTACAAGATCAACAGTAAAAGGAACCTGGCAGTAATTGAAAGAAGTGTAACAACCCCCAACTCAAATAAATGATCAGAATCTAAGACAAGCTTTTCAATATTACAGTGATTCAAGTTTGGGCACCAAACATACCTTTCAAATTCTTTGTTCAAGAATTTTAGACAAAGTCAAAATAATGGGGGTCAAAATGCCGAAAATCAAGGACAGATTTTAAATATTGCTCTTATGAACTTAGAAAAACAGTGTTTGTATTAACATGCAGTTTGCAAAGGATATGAAGTCTAAAACTCAAATGCTGCCATTATTTATTGACTGCAGCCCTCAATGATTTGCCCAGAAACCACAAATTTTGCAAGGAACACGCTACAAATATGAGGTAAAAGATTTGGACATAATGTGAAATTCAAAACAATTGAGAGTTATGGTGGATAGTACTAGAGAGCCCATCCAAGATGGCTGCCTAAACACAAAGCTCTGGACAGACCCTGCAAATTTGGATATGAATAGTATTTCCAAGGAGAAAAAAAAAAAAACAACTGAGCACGAAGAGAAGGATGAAAAAGGAGAAGCAAATGGCTGCTTTTAAAGCTGCAAATAAGAAGGAACATTTTCTTTGAAAGGGTAATCACAGCAGATGAGGATGTGAGCTCCTTGAAACAAACAATAGAACAACAACAGAAGTAAGAAGGCTACAGGGGAAGTTGCAAGATTTGGAGGATGATAAAGCAGCAATTAAAGCTAAGCTGTAGGAACAGATTCACAGAATTCAGCAGCTAAAAGACATATTAAAAAGACAGGAAGAAATGATAGATGATGTTGGTATATCACTGAAGGAGTATAATCAGGATAATAATAATACAAGGGAGGGTGAACAATCGTGACCTAGAAGAGTTTGTAACGCAGTTATTACATGACATATTTGTGATACCATGAAATCAAGAAACAGTAATAGAGAGGATACACAGAGTGGGATGGCGGTAAACAGCAGTAACAGCAGCAAGAAGTTGACTCAGGTATGTTTTGGCATGTTTCGATTCCTTTGCTGTAGAAAATGAAAATTATGGTAAGCAAAAATGCTTAAAAGTCTTCCCATTAGCAAGGATGTTCAAAAGCTGATCATGGATTGAGAAAAATTCTATTAGAGAAGGAAAGCTATGCTGGATGTACTAAATGAAGTAAGAATGACTGGAACAGCTGCATGATTGAAATACCCTGCAATTCTGGAAGTACAGCAGATTAGGGAATGGCACAGTCTATATGATATGGAGGGTGCTTAAAAGTTAAAATAAAAGTACCACAGATGGCTAAACAACAGGGCTGTAAAGTCTGAAACACCTGCAAAACATGAAGTGGGAGAGCACCTTAGATGTGGGAGAAGTGATGAAACGACACCTGGAGGACATGCAATGTCATATGCTGAAACCCATACAAGGAAGAAGACACGACCAGGAAGTGCAGGCAGGCTGTATGCCAATAAAACAAATGAGCAGGAATTAAACCACAAAGGCAAGCACAGGATGATGAGAAAAGAGACAACATGATGGAGGGGAAAAAAGTGAGAGAATTATATCAAAGCGACAGAAGAATGAGACACCATTCCCAAGGGAAATGTAGGCACAAAAGTAGAGAAAGAAGCAAAAACAAGTGCAACTGTGTTGTTATAGGGGTATGATTCTCACTTGGGATGTGAAAGGTCCTAGGTTCAAATCATGGACAGGCCCAGTGTTTTGAGGTTGCTGCAAGGGTTGGGTGTTGGTGTAATGATTAAGGTGCTTAACTCACAGAGAAGAGGTACATGGTCTTGCCAAGGGAAATTGGCTAGACTTAAAATGGTCATCAAGGGCAGCTAGCCTTGTACTTACCTTTGAACCTATGAGAGCTGTAAATAGACTGGCATACCATACATTAGATGGTTTGTGTGACTCAGAAATAAATTGTTGGATAAATGAGAGACTAATCAAGATGGATAGAAGCATTTCTAATGGATATCAGAACTAAAATTGTGTTAGGACTATATGGCTGAAAATGAATACACAGAGAGAGAAGCAATAAATAAGTAGAAGGAATGGAGACTAAATGGCACAAAAATGTGAACAAGACAGGAAGGATGTATTAAATGAAGCAGATCCTTACATTGTGAAACATACCATAGGGTATATAACATCAAAACATTATAAACAATGGGAAAAATGAATTAATTCCTAGGGCAATGCTGGATAATACAGTTAAGAGGGGTATAGGGGCATCCCTTCAAAGGTAAAGAATGTATTTTGTCATAACTTAATGATGTACAATAGTAATAACTGCAGAAGTAATGACTGAAGGGCATGAAAAGGAATGTATGAGGGGAAAAGGAAAAGTACAGTAAAGAGCAATTCAGACAACTGTGAAATAAAGGAACAGTGGTTTACAAATAACACTGTAAAGAGAGGTTACAATGCAAAATAAATAAATAAACAAACAAAAAAAATATTGGACTATCACACAAATGAAGCTGGTGACTGGATCAGTGAACAGCAGTGGGGAGGGGAGACCAATGAATGGAAATACTGTAATACAAAAAAGATTGTGACATAAGTACTGGGTTAGCATACTATCCCCCAGATTCAGCAAGCCCTGCACGGTGTGCAGGACTAGTGCAGAAGCTCCAGCAGGCAATATGTCTGCTGTGCAATCCAGGAATAAGCTGTAGGGATGTGCACGGGCGCTCCTGCACTAGTCCTGCATGGTCTCAGCCCCTGTATGCAAATTACTCCATTTGCAGGGGAAATCCATGCAAATGAGGTGAATTTGTGATCCAGAAAGCTGGAAGCTGGCCATGCATGACTAGTGTAATCTGCAGAAATGTACTCCGCCAGTAACGGAGTACATTTCTGCAAACTACAAAACGGATCCATAACAGCTCCAAATAAAGGGTGGATATTATGTAGAAAGCATGCCAATGGCCAAATATAAGGCAATTGGCATGGAAAACAGTTGCAAAAATAAAAAAAAAACTTTTTTTTTTAGACAATCTTGGCTGTTTAAGCTTAGGGCAATGGTGCGATCGGGCAAAAAATAAGAAAAAAAAACTAAAATAAGCATTCTAACCAAAATCACTATTTTGCCATTATACTCAATGGCAGGCAGAAGACAACATGGCCAGTGAACAGTGATTGCTAATGGGGGAGGCTCAGTGTGGGACATGTAACTATGCATCAGCAAGCAATCCTATGCAAATGAGGGAAATTATACTGAATCCCAGATTTTCCCTGCATGCTAGTCAGCACCCAACAGTGTAAGAGCAGGAATAGCTTGGTGTAAGCCAAGGAGTTAGCTGACATCATAGGGGTGTGTGTCAGGCATACTGTAAGTGGATTGGAACCCTGTGGCTCGAGTTTGCCCTTAGCTTAGCAGAGCTAAGCAAGGGTGTGTGTTTGAGGCTGCCTAGCACTCTTTACATTGCCTAAGTGGGTGTGCACCCTGTACCGGGTTTTAAAGAAAAAAAAAAGTAAACCAGGAAATAGCAGCTCTGTGCACATTTGAGAACTGTGTTTGTGCGGCACGGCCCTGGGCTTAAACAGGAATTCAATAGGAAAGGAAAACAGCAGTTGGAAGGTAATCTAGGAGAACTAGCATAGCTGGCAGGTGAAATGTATCAGAATCAGCCAATTACACAGGCAGCAGACCAGCCCAGCCCAGAACACTACTATAAACTACGCAAACCCCTATCTCTCTGTTTTTTCCCACATACTCTACACCACCGGTGTATACAAGCAGGGAAATTTTAACAAACAAAAACAACAAAATGACAGGGGCTGCAATAGCTATCATACAACAACATGTGGAAGAGGATGAGGGCGATGAGGATGTGAATGCTGTTGACCAACCCACAGTGAGGAGATGGAAAAGAGTGTACAGACCCAGGTTAACCTACCAGGGGCTACATGAGCTGGAGATAGTGGAGAACTATAGGGTGGACAGGGACCTCCTACAGCAAATTGTTGAGTTGTGCCAGCCACGCCTCACACACACAGAACTGACAGACAGGAACCCATCCCAGTGGATACCAAGTTATGTGTAGGCCTAAGAATACTAGCTACAAGTACCTTCCAAAGGCCAACTGGGGATATCATAGTGATCTCACAGGCATCAGCATACAGGGTACTCCACCAGTTCCTGGATGCCATGTCAGCACATGCCAGTGAGCATGTATATTTACCCAACACCAGTGAGGCATTGGCCAGCAATATGCATCTCATCTACCAAATAGCAGAATACCCTGAGGTAGTGGGTGCTATAGACTGCACGGGCATGCATATCAAAGCACCACACAGTGAATGAGGTAGGGTCTACATCAACCGCAAGGGCTTCCACTCCATCAACTTCCAGGTCGTGTGCGATGCCCAGGGCATAATAATGAATGTGTGTGCTGGCGGCCCTGGAAGCTATCACGATTCTCACTTCTGGCATCTGAAGCAGCTGTACCAGACATTTGCCAATGGGGACATCCCTTACGGTCACCTACTGAGGGATGCTGGTTACACACTGGAACCATGGCTGATGACATCCATTAGAAATGCACACACACCCAAACAAGAACTCCATAATGAGGCACACATACAGACCAGAATTATAATAGAGTGTGTGTTTGGAATGCTCAAGTCACAGTTCCAGTGCTTGGACACATCTGGTGGAGCCTTGCAGTACTTACCAGCTACATGTACTCAAATTGTCATCATATGTGTCATGTTACACAATATGATCCTGCAGAAACAGCTGCAGCAGGAACAGCACGGGGCAGGGCTACACAGCCCCCCACCATTGCCAAGGCCTGCACAGGCACAGAATGACTCGGAGGAGGAACAACCTGAGCTTGCCCCAGTAGGCAGAAGGAGGTGTGCCCAATATGCCCTGGCCTTGGCAAAGAGGCAACGCATAGCACATGCACTGACACAGGAGGGACTCAGGGAATGACACCTCTCTCTTACTCGCACATACAGTAAAAGGGATGCCAAACATGACACTGACTGTGCTCCACCATGAGTAGGGAGTGTACTATGTGCTTCCGACATCGGCAGCCCTCCAGCACCACCCTCAATACTGGCACACCCACAAGGTAAGTCACTCAACTTACCAATTGCTGAATGTAGTGGTATGTGTTGTTACCTGTATATATGGTATGGATGTGAGCATAGAAGGGAATTGGGTTGCTGAATGGGATGCCAGCAGATAGTAGACACCTATAGTGGTAGCATGAGATCTGTAACAAATACTGGTGTCACCATAGTAGCCAGTACTACACATGGTAACCAAACCCACTGCAGGAAATGTGCTGGGCCACATGTGTGTCCATATGACACACACATGCCAGCCAGGGCGGTTCACATACCCAACAACAGTCACAGCCAGCAGGACAGGTGTAGACAAACACAAACAAAGGCTGTGCTAAGGCCTCTGAATGATACCTATGGGTAACCTCCCCCCCAGGCCTATACAGACAGACATGTGGTCAGGCAGTGGGATATTAGTTCTGAAGGGTAGGAAGTCAGAAACTAATATGTAGGTCAATCAAACATAAGACCTGTAGTACACTGATATGCCACTAGTCAGCATGATAGGTTAGAAAACAGAATGAAATGGAGTACCTGACATACCAGCACAGTCATAGCAAATGTGTACAAGTGTCAGGTGTGCCCCCCAATCCTGTGTAGCAATGTAGAAACAGTCAGGTGTGCCCCCCATATCCCATGTAGACATGTAGTAACAGTCAGGTATGCCCCCACAATCCTATGTAGAAATGTAGTAACAGTCAGGTGTGGCCCCCCCAATCCTGTGTAGCAATGTAGAAACAGTCAGGTGTGCCCCCCATATCCTATGTAGAAATGTAGAAACAGGTGTGCCCTGCCAATCTGTGTACAAATGTAGAAACAATCAGGTGTGCCCCTCCCCCAATCCTATGTAGAAATGTAGAAACAGTCAGGTGTGCCCCCACCCAATTCCAATCCTGTGTAGAAATGAAGAAACAGTCAGGTGTGCCTCCCAATCCTGTGTAGAAATGTAGAAACAGTCAGGTGTGCCCCCCCATATCCTATGTAGACATGTAGTAACAGACAGGTGTGCCCCTCAATCCTATGTAGACATGTAGTAACAGTCAAGTGTGCCCCCCAATCCTGTGTAGCAATGTAGAAACAGTCAGGTGTGCCCCCCATATCCTATGTAGACATGCAGTAACAGTCATGTGTGCCCCCCAGCCCTGTGTATAAATGTAGAAATAGTCAGGTGTGCCTCCTCCAGTCCTATGTAGAAATGTAGTAACAGTCCGGTGTGCCCCCCCCCAATCCGATGTAGACATGTGGTAACATGTATGTGTAGGTATAATACCAGTGGAGCACAGATGACCAGAGGTAGCCAAAGTATCAGGATAGATTGTAGGATTTGTACAATATGCAGGTATGTGTGTGAGAGTGGTCAGTATGTATGCATGTTGAGGTTTGACCTGGTGGCCTTTGCCTACTACTGCTAATGACAGGGCCAAGTCCTCATGACTGCACTGCCAAAGACAATTCCCCCCAGTATAACACATGCTAGCAGTAAGCCATTGTAAATGTATGATGGTAATATGTGTCACCATCAGAAAGAGTGACATAGCATGGCTGTTGGGCTAGATATACAAGCAGTACACAGGGGAAAGTACCCCAGACATACAGTATATAATGTGTAACTGTGAAATGGACACACCCTTGGAATTGTACATACAGGTATGCATCACATTATCCTGGCCTGTAGTAGGGAATAACGGTCTGTCTGCCTGAACACTTGCATATCACAAAGGTGATAGGACTGATGTACTGGGAAACATATACCTGCACATGCCAGCATAACTGTAATGTCCCATGCATATCTGTGAGTCAGATGCAAGTAGTGTCCATAGCACACATGCACACAGCTCACCCAGACACCACCCACAGGTACCTCCCTGGTAATATCCCTGCTGTTAGGAATGGGTACAATATGATCCCCACCTATATATGGCAATAGGAAAGAATGCAGCATGCAGTGCAGGTGTCCCATGCAGGTGTGTCCCTAGCTGTAGGTAGCACCCTGTTAGCATCCACACCACCTGATCAATACTGATAGAAAGTATTGGCATGAACACCTAGCACACCTACCCTGTCACCCCAGGGAAATATACTGTATGGTGGTCTGGGACTGTAGCACTGACAGAATGCAATGGCCTCCCACAGCTGGCCTGCATCACCACCAAATGGCCTACAGGCTTCTGCCAAAGGCCTGTGTCTCACAACTACTGCCAATGCACTTTATGTCATGGACACCCAAATAACATAACACATTCCACATAAGCATTATGCAAGGCCATGTGGACAAACCACAGTAACATGTCTACCATGTCCCACTGCATGAACTGTGGACCAATACCAAAACACAGCTGTGATGGGGTAATAACCTTAGGGAAAGTATCAGAGAATGTATGCACAATGTATGGAAGAGGATAGAATAATCCGGGGGGGGGTGGGAGCATGGGCAGCATGGAATGTGCAGGGTCCAGCACACAGCTGTGTGCACACACTATCCCTGGCTGCAAACACATAAATGGGTGGCTACAAATCTGCTCGTACATCACAATAGGGGTAATATCCTGACTTATGACCCCTGCCTCTGGGTAACCTGTGGGAGTCTGTACAGCTGTGAGGTATTGCCACAGCAAGATAAGGCCATACGGTCATGTCAATAGATGTACAAGTATGGGATCCTCTGCCGGCATTGTACCAAGGTGCTGAACAGGATACACAGACCCAGCAGCAAGTGTCTGCAGCTCCCCCTCCAGAATGGCATAACTGTCCATGAATATGTAGGTGTTTGCCCACAATAGTGGACACAGCTGCATTCATCCTTGTTCCCCAGGACATCACTGTGAGCAAGAATGCCCATCTGACAGTACTTGAGAACATAAAACATCACAGTGTATAACAGTACACATGTCTGAATATCTCTGCTAACACCAGTACCATGTAGCAGAAGCAGCACAGACATAATCACCTACAGTACACGCTCACAGTTTGACCCCATATTAACAAATGATCTACGGATACCCTGCAGAAACTGTTTGCTACTTGTAGGTGTATAACACAAAGGTCTGCACTGGAGTACAAATTACCTGGAATGGTTCCACACATTCAATACAGAAGGACATACTGGGCATGCTCACACGCTTAGAGAAATGAAGGCAATGTCAGACAACAGCATACTGAAAGATCATACTGGGCATGCTCACACACTTAAACAAATGAAGCCCATGTCTGTGAACAACAGTGGTCCATACATATCCGATAGTTGCAGATGTTAGTGCATACACTCCTCAGTATGCACCAATCATACTTTTTGCACACATTGGATAGGAATACAGACATATATCCAAGGACAACACACTATAATATGCCAAAAGTAGACATACATAGTATGTGTGGAAGAGAGTGACTGTGATAAAGAGCCAACCATCATGAGGCTTGTCCCACCCAGCACACAGCCAGATGGCTACAACCACATGATGTGTAAATGACATTCACTGTAGAAATTAGGCACTGGTATGCATCAGCATTACAGACTATGTGGTGCAAGTGCTAGCTGTGAAACATGACTGTACAAGGCAGTAGTCATCTAGCAGCTGTATACATGTACCTGCAGAATATAACCCTGCATGCAGTGTGTCAATCTCTAGATGAATGGGTTTTGGCCCATGCACACACACTGCCCTCCCCGTAGCCCTACTATGACAAGCCTGCTGATGTCATCCACTTTGAAATACACCTTTGGGAATAGAATAGCCCAGTAATCTCTGTGGCATGTCCTATAACTGTGTAATGCTGTAGTATGATAAACTAGTTAGGTAGGAGTTCTAATCCCAGACATGGCAACTGTGTGTGTGTGTGTGTGTGTGTGTGTGTGTGTGTGTGTGTGTGTGTGTGTGTGTGTGTGTGTGTGTGTGTGTGTGTGCGTGAGAGAGAGAGAGAGAGAGAGAGTGTATGCGTGTGTGCATGTGTGCGTGTGTGTGTGCGAGTGTGTCTCTGTGTAGGGAGCAATGCTTTTTAGGCTAGTCACACTCACTACAATTCAATTGACCTACATTGGCAAGGCTGCTGATGTCATTCACTGTGATATACACCTTTAGGAAAGGCGTAGCCCAGTAATCTCTGGTGCATCCTATAACTGCATAATGCTGTAGTGTGTTAAACTAGTTAGGTAGGAGTTCTAATCCCAGACATGGCAACTGTGTGTTTGTGTGTGTGTGTGTGTGTGTGTGTGTGTGTGTGTGTGTGTGTGTGTGTGTGTGTGTGTGTGTGTGTGTGTGTGTGTGTGTGTGTGTGTGTGTGTGTGTGTGTGTGTGTGTGTGTGTGTGTGTGTGTGTTTGTGTGTGTGTGTGTCTCTGTGTAGCGAGCAATGCTTTTTAGTCTAGTTATGCTCACTACAATTCAAATGCCCTACTTTGGCAAGGCTGCTGATGTCATTCACTGTGATATGCACCTTTGGGAAAGGTGTAACCCAGTAATCACCATGGCGCATCTTATTACTGTGTAATGCTATAGTGTGATAAACTAGTTAGGTAGGAGTTCTAATCCCAGACATGGCAACTCTGTGTGTGCGTGTCGCTGTCTGTGTAGGGAGCAATGCTTTTTAGGCTAGTCACACTCACTACAGATCAAATGCCCTACTTTGGCAAGCCTGATGATGTCATTAACTGTGAAATACACCTTTGGGGAAGGAGTACTCCAGTAATCTCTGTGGCACATCCTATAACTGCGTAATGGTGTAGTGTTATAAACTAGTTAGGTAGGAGTTCTAATCTAATCCCAGACATGGCAGATGTGTGTGTGTGTGTGTGTGTGTGTGTGTGTGTGTGTGTGTGTGTGTGTGTGTGTGTGTGTGTGTGTGTGTGTGTGTGCGCCTGTGTTTGTCGTTCGTATCCTGTGTGGAGGTGGCTGTGAGTGTGTAACAACTGGACTCATTGTGGAGAGGGTTTTGCAAATTTCTTATATGGTGACCCTATTATATGTCACAATGCCCACCTTACAAGGATAACAGATGTGAAATAGCTGAGAGGTTGGGGTGGCTAACCATACCCATACATGCGACATCAAGGCCTGGGGAACAAAGTTAGCAGCCCATGTATTACAAAGAGAACACTCTCAACCCATGTCTCTTACACAAACACACTTGCCTAGGCAACAACTGCTATGTTGGTAGTACCCTGCATATTGCCCACAGATAGTAACCATGGTGTGATTGACGTGGACGGCAGAGGGCATGGCACCCTGCCCATTAGTAAAATACACACGTACATGCAGACAGTGTGCCGTCACTATGCTCCCCACTGGATGCCTGCAACACCTGTGGTGCCATCAAATGTGACCCACAAAGGACATACCATGCCTTATACACATAACCTGTAGGGACAGATGCCACTGACACCATGGAATACCTGTATCATGCTATCATTTTAGGTGCAGGGTCAAACTGCTGTCCATTACCTGTTACCAGCATCATGAGGCCAGGACAGGCACATCTGATTATAACAATCTGTGTACACAACATGGGCCAGACACCCCAGGTACAATTCCACATGTCACTGTTCATGCATGTGGGATGTGTGCACATTTCTGACTGTGTCCATGTCAGAGTCTAAAGAACACAATTGCGGCAAGCATTGAACAGCAATGGTCACACACAATAGCTACCCAGCTGACTGGATAGTGAATACAATACCCATCTGTGTGGGTCAATCCAGACACTACACCCCTGAGCCACACTGCAGACAATTGTGGCCTGATGCCACGGTATACCCTTCACCTCGCCTTGTATAGCTATCTGGCACAGTCAACCACTATGCACCCATGAAGCAATGCTCGCATGCATGTCAGTACTGGCACCCTGTGTCTGTGTGCGTGGTATATGGTGCTTTTGACTATATTCACACTCACTATGACCCCCCCATTTGCATACTGAAGCATGCTGTCTGATGTCAGACACCTCCTCATACCCTTTGCCCATATAACCTCTGGATAACCCCTGTGGTGCATGTGATACCTGCACAGTACTGTATTGTGGCAAAACAACTAGTGAGGAAGTATATTCTTGACCCCTGCCAAGTGTGTCAATGTGTGTGAGTCCCTGAGAGAGTGTGGCTATGTTGATGCTGACACCTGTTCATGTGGACAGGTACGTATACTACACCTATAGTTTTGCTACCATATCACTGTTGCAGATGTCACTCACTATCACATATATGTTTGAAGAGCTCCTCAACATGTAAGCTATGTGGTGCATCATCCAATAACTGTATAGACATGTGATAGCAATACATAGTCAGTCAGAGGTTTGATATCCTGTACTGGTAGGTGTGTGACACAAACATGCTTAGGTTTTACTTTCCCACCCCTTTCCTGACTTATCTTTGCCTCTGTCTGCCTCTCTCACTCCCTCTCTGTTGGATGTGGAGAACTACACCTGCTTTGCTTAGGCAGTAGAATGTGTTTTGTAAGTGATACTCATGATCAGCTGATGGCCTCCACATGAATTGTAGCCCTCCTCTAGCTGATTGCATGTGGAACAGCTGCGGTAGCATTTCCATAGCCAATTGCATGGAAACACACTCGTATATCTAGGAGCATCATGTTGGTGTTGGACCTTTTCATTCACTGTGAGCAGGACCTAGATCTGGTGTTTGGCAAACAGCATCACAGATGGATTGGGGATTTACCTCTAACAACATAAACTGTGGAAACAGGCTAACACACAGGAGGGGGATGTGCCTGACATGACTACAGAATGTAATTGTTGTTATTCTGCATTTGGAGTGATGTTGGTTTAACAGAGTGTGTGTGGATATGGCTGGTCTACATGTTTTAATACCTGTCATGACAGTGCTATGTTTCTGAGGAAACCCCCATTTGTAGGGTCATCTGCAGATTGGGCAGTGTGTGGTGTCTTTTGTTTCTTGTGTTACACACAGAGCACCTATCTGTGAACTACAGAAGCATAGTGTGAGGATTACAGTCAGTACATGGTGACAGGCATGAGAGTTACTGACTTCATATCCCTCATAGGACATATGTCACAACAAACCCTGTTACAACAGTAAATGTATGAGCTTATCACAGCAACATGTCAATATTGGCCCTGTGTTTGTGCCTCCAGCTACAACTCTGTCAACCTTTGTACATATGTCATGCAGTAAGAGGTGCATATGTTCTGTACACCATAATGTATTGACATCATATCTGATAACAAGCCAGTGATATATCAGACTGCTCCACATTTTATGTATAGTAGGGGTTATATTTGAGGACATAACCTGGGCATTCTGTGGTTGTGTGTACAGTACTGAGGTTTGTGTATGTATGGTGATTGTCAGCAGTGTGTGTATTGTGAATATGTACCATGGCCTGTGTACAGACTGGGGTAGATGTCATTGTTCTTGGTCCTTCTCTATCTGATGTTACATGCTGCTCCACTATATGTTACCCTATCTGCATACATGTTTGTAGGCCAAACACACACATGCCCCATACCACAGACAGGCATCAGACCACACTGTGTAGTGGCCCAGTATATGTAGGGTTAGTGTGTGAGTGACACATATGAGGATGGTGTTGATCAGATAGTCCATATACTGTAATATCATGCTAGCATACCATATGTGGCTGTGGCTGTGTTCACATTGGTTGTGGTTATGAACTTTCGCACAGGTGTCTGTTACTCTGTGCTGTAACATGCCTGTAGAGCCTGCTATATATGCAGGTACATGTGTAGTCCCCCATAAGAAATGTAGGCCAGTGTTGCTGCGGTCTGCCTATAGCCTGCACAGTGCTTTGTTACATGCCTATCAGCTTGGTGTACTTACCCAGTGTGATGTTATGTCCAGATACTTGCCAGATGTACTGCTGCCAGGCCACCATAACAGTCATGTATGACAGCCAAAGCAGTGGGATGCTGTACAGATGTATGTCACTAACTAGTGGGCAGTATGTGGCAATAGCACCTCTGTACCAGCAGTTATCATGTGTCAGGACAGACAGGGGTGTATGAATGCATAACCTATGGGGCAAATGTATACCAGTATTTATGTGATATACCCATCTACATGGCTGTTAACATCCACATTGTCAGGCTTGATCCACATGTCTTGCACTAAGGGGTTCTGTGTATACCTGTGGAGTTACCAGAGTGTGTCAGACTGTCCACATTTATTGGCCATATCTCTGCTGTAGTCCAAAGGATCATTATTGTGCTAGCAGTGGTACTGTACTATGATGTCCTTAGGATGTCTGTCAGTAGCCAATGGTGCACATGTTAAAAGCAGATGTGACATCACACACACAACATGTCTGTGAAGACAACCCCTATTACAGTAGCAATAGTCTACATATATACCTGCAATACATACCTGACATCCCCTTGCATTAACAGATTGGGACTACTGGGGCTGAAGTAGGGCTCCACTCCATGTTCAGGACATATGGTAAACATATATGTATATAAAATTATCCATATATCTATATAGATATACACATATATACATTTCAACATATATAGATAGATGGATATGTATATGTACATATATATACATATAAGCACTCAGATATATACATATACACAGCAATATATGTCTACACATATACAGATAGTAATACATATGCACATATACTTATGGATATCTACATATATATATATTGACAGTACTAGGTATATTGGAATAGATATGTATGCACATATAGTTATAGATATCTACATATATATCTACATAAATAGGCATATCTGTACACATAGGATGTGCATACATATATAGCTATATATGCAAATATATATATATATATATATATATATATATATATATATATAAATATATATATATATGTGTGTGTGTGTGTGTGTGTGTACATACGAAGAGATGTGCACATGGCCATATAGATATACAGATGTGTATACAGACATATGTATGAATATACATGTGTATGTACATGTAGACATATATCAACCTATTATATGTATATATCCATATTCCTGTCATGTGTAAACCTCACAGTTGTGTATACCCTCCCAGATGTATCTCACTGTATGTATCTGCTATGTGTACATTGGTAAAATGACATATGTGATGCAACAGTCATATTAATAACAAGTACTACACAATTGTGGAAGTTAAGGCAATAGTTCCATACTGATCAATATGTGTACTGACAGATATATTGGAAAAACAACAGCTGCCTTCACAGTGGTCATGGCGTAGTGGTTAAGTGTTGTGACTATAGTGTACAGGGTCCTGGTTCAAGACCTGCAAGGGCTGTTCATTTTGTTGCTGGGCAGAACAAGGGCTGTCAGATACAATTGGTTAAGGCAGTTTTGAGCAGCTTTAGGCGGGTTTGCATGAGTTTGCGTGAAGCTAAGCAGTGCTAAGCTACGTGTAAACGTATGGGCACTTACACAGTGTAGGCTTTGCTTACCAGTGCACAAATCAGCTTAGCATGGCTTAGCCCTGGTAACCAGTACACACCACCCGGTCTGATAACATAGCAGGGTAATGACATCTGTAATAAATGAATGTAATGCCATGTACAATACATGCGCCCATGTGCTGTCATTACAGTAGTAAGGGGTGTGAGTGTCATGTGTGGGACATAGATGTATATGAGGCCTGTACAGCACTGTTATCCATGTGAATGTGTTGCATACAGGGGTAGTAGCCCAGGGTACATGCTGTCACACTGGCAGGTAGTGTATGATGGCATTACTACTGTTGACAGTGCTTACCCAGGCAAGAGTAGAGTGCTAAATGCAGTACTGACAACAGGCACACCTGCAGGCATAGTTGGACTCTTAGGCCTCCCTGTTGTATCCCTGGTGTGTGAGCTTTGTCACAGTATATAACCCCTACTGGGTAATGATCCGACATGTGGAATGTAACTGTAGACTACCGTCTGTACAGCACATGTTAGTGGGGGCTTCTGACCTGTAGTTATGGCATACATATTGTTGCCAAACATCTATCTGTCAACACATTCATCCTACTGCATAGCTACTTGCCAAGCCTATGACTGTCAGTCCCTGTACAGATGTGCAGATGGCAGGTATCCAGCTGGGATATGTACAGGCAACCTAAGCTTGACTGACACTGACATGTCAGCCCAGCTGTGTAAGAACTGGCACATATAGGAGATAACACCCTGCACATACCACATGCCACAGGTACCTCCACTACACTACCATAATCAACAGAACATGCTTGGGTACGGGTCTCCGTCACAGACAATAACCATGTATTGTAATGCATGTTGCATACATGTCAACTTGATCACCTCAGTGGCTAAGTGCAGGAGGCACTTGGAGGATTGGCTGATACATGCCACTCAGCCTGAGAGGTCACAACAGTAGTGTCTGTTGATAGATTGCCTGCTGCCACATGGCAGGTGGCAGGATACCACTGTACACACAACCCCTACACAACCCATCTCTCCTTGGACAATATCTAGGTACACAGCTATGACCACCTGCAGTGTTGCACCATAGTACTGATACATGTGTACATGTGCATGTCTGAGTATAGCAGTGTCTGTGTGTTAGCACACCTGTACTTGGGAATTCCATGAGGGCCTTCACATCTACCGCAACACCCATTGCCATAGTCAGCTGTGGCTGCTGCTGTGTGGGACATACCCTGTTAAGCTCCTCTCCATACCGGCTACATCAGCTTTGCAGTACCAGCACAACAGTGTTGTACAAATGGGTTGATAGTCATGGGATACCCATTGTGTTCTGGCAAGTGTGTGTGTATATGTGTGCATGTCCATATATCTGTAGGATACAGCATTCCAAGGCCACATACTCCTATTACAATACCTATTGCCACACAGTAGTACAGATAGTGTTGTTGCTGCCCATAGGTGAGGCATGACAATGCAACACCCTACTATGCCTGTGGCAGGTGCATTAGATGCATATCCCTGTAGTACCACTGTTGGGATATACAATGGGTTGTATCGCAGTCATGGCCAATGTGTGACGGTGGGTATGTCAGAGTGTCATCATGGGTTTCAGGGACTACAATATCCACTGGGGGATGTGGGTGCTGTGTACACTGTCATTACACTAAGGTACACCTGGTATATGTCCCACGTACCATGTTATGGTTACCACCATCACCATCAACCATACAGGTAACTGATACCACAATCCAGCCCAGTTATGCATGTGCTATGTGCAGCCTACTTGTAACACTTTGGACACACGGTCAAGTTAGTTAGCAGCGATAGGCCCAAGTCTTTCGGACATGTGTCTGTTAATGTGTATATGAAGGTATGTCACACTATGTATCGTCCATATACACCCATTACATCCCCCATTAGCATACTGTACATGTCTGAGGATGTTCTGCATGTAATATGTAAC
Organism: Protopterus annectens; assembly: GCF_019279795.1. Lineage (NCBI taxonomy): Eukaryota > Metazoa > Chordata > Ceratodontiformes > Protopteridae > Protopterus > Protopterus annectens. The sequence continues at coordinate 1,483,964,916 of NC_056731.1, read as the reverse complement.
CTTGAACACACCTCACCCTAAACGTTGTGTGGTGTGTGCAATGAAAGCCACACACTTCAGTATCACTACATACCTAGGTAGTGGCCTAGTCCCAGTGTTGCCAAGTATGAGTGTGCATGTGTGTGGGATGGGTCTACATCAGATTGCAGATTATACACTTCCCAGCAGGTCACGTGACATGTGGCGCAGGCAATAACTGTTATACAAACCTGTGATGTGTTCAACTGTACTCCAGATATGTCACAGCAATGGTGTCACCACAGTACCATACCCGTTGTGGAATATGACTGCAGACCATCCTAGTGCTGACACATGTACACCTATAACACAAATGGATAACATTATAGGGACTACAATCAACCAGTGTTACTAACAGCTATAATGCATCATTGCTGGATGGCTACACTACCTGACATATATGCATTACACTTTACTCCTTACAACAATGTTACACTGCAGTACTGTGGTACACTGTAGTACAGTCACTGTGTACATCAGAGCCATATTAGACTGTCCCTGCATCGATGGTATGGAGGACAGGGATGTGGCACAGGTATCATCATATGCACAGGGTGTGTTGTTGGTTTGCCAGAGGCCGAGGGTGAGCCATACATTTGACACCATGTTTGTAGGTGAGGGGTGTAATGAGGTGAACTGGGTGTGGTGATGTGGTGTGTGTAGGTATGCGGTTGCCCTAGGTGTGTTTGTATAGTGTGTGGGTATGCATGCACACAGCTCTGCCATGTGGCTGCCCTACACAGGTGTTTCTGGACAGCGGCAAACCATACCTGGCAGGGTGTGCAGTTCACTGCCTCTGGCCATGGACATGTGGACTGTGCCTGCCAGGGTTTCCATGGGCATGTCCAGGTACAGGCCTTGATGTGCTACTCTCACCTGATGATGACAAATGTCCGCTGGAACCAGGTCCCTCTTGGGACTGGCCAGGACCACATGCTCGTGGCCTGCTGTGGTGTGTGGTGTGGACAGCACCCCCCCCCCACAGTGTTGGGGCTGGTACTGCCACTATGGGAGCCCCTAGATGTCCTAGCATGTCCACGTTGACTGCCAGCTGTTGGCATTGCTGGCCTACATCAACGTGTCCATCACCGCACTCCCACCACACATTCAAGCACGGACAGACCACGGTCGATGAGGGCCATCATCTCACCAGACTGTCTATCCATGAACTCAGTTAATGCACGGATGGCACTAGCCAGTTCACGGGAGTTGTAACTTGCAGATGTGAGAGCAGGCCTCTGCAGCCTCAGGCCCTGCCTGGTGTAATGTTCCATATGTGCCTGCACTGCCATGACAGCCTGAAACATGCGCCTGCTGGTACCAGCTGTGTTGTGTCTGCCAGGGGCATGATGACCAGCATCCCTACCATGAGCACCCTGGGACATCTGCCTATGTGGTGGGTGCCCTGCTGGACATCTGGCTATTCCTGCTGCGACCAGACACAGTAGGCATGGTTACCACACTTTCCTGTGCACTGCCACCAAATGCCAGCTGTCCCTCCGCTATGGCCACTGGTGATGGGGTATGTATAGGCACTGAAACTGTGTGCGGGGTTGGGATGGCTAAAAGAGAAATGTCAAATGATGCTGCTGTTTCAGCACCTGACAACCCCACCTATGTCTCAACAGTACTATCATCAGCTTCGGTGTCTGTATGGGCACCAACATCAGATTGCATGCAGGAGGGACCCTGATCCACCTCACCACCTGTAGGGGAAAACAATAAATGCAATTTAATACCTGTATAGCATTGCATAACAGTACACACACACACACACACACACACACACACACACACACACACACACACACACACACACACACACACACACACACACACACACCACCATAATATCTACATGTCCATGACTTTACAGACAGTCCCAAGTATATTTCCATGTGCTCCCCATCCTGCAGCACACTTGGTAACATCCACTCATTGATACCACTCATTAACATATCAGTCCTCTAAATGCCTAGACAAGTGATCAGAACACAAGACCTGTTACTACATTACCTGCCTGACCTGTGTGTAGAGGTTTTAGATGGCCTCACTGCTGTCATTCATTGTTCACCCTATGTATGCCCGGACATCATGAGCATGGCCCCTATATGTGTGGGCTACTATCTTCACTCCATAATATCATGCACTGGAGTGTTATGTGTATGTATTGCTCAGTACATGCCAGACATGCTGCTCAATCAGCCTATCATGTGACAACTGTAATATATGGATACACTCCCTGGTGTTGACTAGTAATTTCCCAATGCATCTGTAGTGCTGCATATGTGGGTTGTTGGTCACCTTTCTGCTGAATGTGATATTAAGGGTATACCTGGTGTCTACCTTCCCTGTGAATACCTGTTCCATGCTACAGACCTTATTATACTATCAGCTGTCCTGTGATTACATACATGGCAGGTATTTCTGGTATATAATGTAGCAGTCCATGTCCCTGTACTGCACAATCCCAAAGGGAGGTACTGCTGTATAAACAACCCCACAATCACACATGTGGATACATGGCCACCCACACAAACACATACACATGCATACATGCATCCTACATGCATCAGTCTCCCTACACTTCACCAGAGAGACCCTATAAACAAACTAACTACCCACTAGGATGTGCACACACACACACACACACACACACACACACACACACACACACACACACACACACACACACACACACACACACACACACATACAGGTGAGGTTGCACAATGATAGTACACACAGTCCTCCTATTACCCATCTGTCAACATGCATAACATATGGTACACAACAGCATGCAGTGCAGCTATAGTCAATCCATGTTAGCAACAGTATACATGTGTGTGATGCACATACATGTCAACCTGGAAACATCAAAAATCTGGACAAGGCCCATGAAAAATAAGTACAAATCTGTACGCTGATTAACGTAACATTTGCATACATAATTACATAACCCGCTCCTCCAATGGAATTGTGGGATACCGACTTTCAAATGCAAACTGAAGAACAGACAACCAAAATATGGTTCCAGAGTCCCTCTGCAGCCATTCCAATATCCCATTACCTGGCTATTTCACCCAATTTACCATAAACACTAGTGTGCATACTGCTTTACTTTTACAATGATTATTTGGATTTTATTTTTACATTTTATAGCACAAACACATAGTATTGCTTTGTTTAGCAGATATCTGTCTCACAATGAAAATAGACTCGGCATTAAAACCTTTGGGCTATTTTCAAATCATAAGCCCCTTGCACACAAAACAAGAAACATACATGCGTTCTTTGATACACCTTCCTGACTTTATTAAATTATATTCCTTATATAATACACCACACTTGTTAGACTTAAGTTAGAGCACATTTTAAATTTATTGTTTGAACATTTTTCCAGCAGGCAATGAAACAAAATGCATGAACCAATAATGACAAAGTTGCCCAATTCAGAACATTTCCATCATAAAAGTCTACTTCCACACACTAATATATATATATATATATATATATATATATATATATATATATATATATATATATATATATATATATATATGCAATTTAGAATGACAGTAGTGTAAGCCATAGGCATCTTGCACAGCTTCTTGCACTTTTTTCGGGTGGGCGGGGCAGGGGCACATTTTAAACAGTGCTTGTATAAATTTGCAAAGTTGCTAGAATAAAACTTATTACCACCATGCATTTCACTACCAAGTCTTGAACCCAGAACTCTGTGCATTACACTCAGAGTAGCATACCACTATGCCAAATCAGCAATTTCCTAAAAGACAGGAAGATAAACTTAAATGGCTATCATTTAGTGAATTCACTCAGTTCTCACTTCTCTTCATAGCTCTCAACCTCTTGGCAGAAAAAAACCTGGACAAAGACAATAATGTGGGGAATACAGAATTCATTTATCACTTCTCTTCATAGTTCTCAATGTCTTAGCACAAAAAACCTGGACAAAGCAAATAATGGGGGAAAACAGCTCCAAAATAGAGAGGACAAATTTCAAATACTTATCATATAAACTTAGAAAAATGCTAGAATAAAAAGTTTTGTGTTACCACTTATTTTATGAAGAATATGAAGTCTAAAATTCAAATGCCTGTCATTATTTAGTGAATTCAACCACAGATGTAATGAGGAACAGAATACATTCACAAGTAGTGGCTAGGGACTTTAAGCTGTTTTTACCTGTACCAAAGGTATAAGGTTTGAGCCTGGCAGTACCTCTAGCCACCAGGTGTATTCAGTTGTGGGTATTTTCACACACACACACACACACACACACACACACGCACACACACACCATTAAACAAGCACTGAAAAGCTCCATTAAACAAGCAAAGCACTTCTTGAAATTCTGCCTGGGTGTCAACTTAGATAAACAGGGAAGGCAGCTGAAACTAGCAAAGCTTACACACACTGAAAAGCTCAGTTAAATAAGCAAAGCACCTGAAAGTAACAAAAAGCCCAGTTAGAAGCTTACACACACTGTAAAGCTCCGTTAAGCAAGCAAAGCACCTGAAACTAGCAAAAAGCTACGTTAAACAAGCAACGCACTTGAAACTAGCAAAAAGCTCTGATAAACAAGCAGCACACTTCTTGAAACTCTGCATTCCATTCTGAATCAGCAAGGAAGGCAGCTGAAAGCACTTACTTCTGTAGTATAACTCTGCATTCTGTTCTGGGCATCAGCTTAAACAAGCAGGGAAGGCAGCTGAAACTCTGCATTCCATTCTGTTGCAGGGAAGGCAGATAAAATTCACTCCATCAGCTCAAGCAAGGAAAGGTCAAGCTATAGAAGCTCCGTTTCCTCCCATTCAGCTCTGGAAGCTAGACTGCAGCCTAAAGAAAATAAGCTTCCCCTGTTCAGCTGAAAGTGTGAATGAAATAAAACTCAAACCTCCCTCGTTCAGCTTACAGACTGCAGAGCTGTCCTTTCCTTGCCATTCAAACAGATGTGAGCCCTTGAACTCAATTCCGAAAGGCTGGTAGAGCTGATGTCATTGTGCACATGATGACGTCAGCTCAAAAAGTGAAAAATATTTTAAAAAAGTAGATGGAAAAAATCGGAAATGAAGGGGTGCCACTCGGAAATTGTGGCACCCCATTATTTGGATCCCAAAACTAGGAAAAAATGAGCAATTTGAGATAGTTGGGAGGTATGGTGATGTCCCTTCCTCTGGATACCGCTGCACCCATGTACACAGTATTGCTGTGCTCCTGTTCTTCACCCTGCCATGTACTGTGCACCATTCCTCACAGGTGTACAACCCATTGTTGAATATGTAGTACTGTGTCAGTTATGTCAGCTTTAATTCTCACAGCCCCATTTTTTTCAGCAACACATACCTGGGATGATATGTGGACATATGTCATTTGTGAATGCCTGATGTCTGATTTACAGCGCTCAAAATCAGCGGACCATGTATGACCAATCCAATACTATTACACTGACAAGTATCCGAGCATACCATGGCTATGGGGGGTGTACACACCCTTATTGATATGACGCACCCTTCCTTGATCTGCCATGGGACCACATCACAGCATATCTTAACAGTACATGAGCCCAGTATGTGACATATGTCCTGTACTTTCACATGCAGTGTCTACAGAATGTGGTAGGTGTGCAGATGCTGACCGCAATGCATACACTCCGTGTGGGCATATGTTTGCAAACCCTTATCATGACGGTTTGTTGCACCTATTGTTATGTGTACTACAGCAGTCACTACTCCTGGCAGGGGTATACTAGTGTGGGCCATCTGCATTTGCCAGTGTATGTTCAGTCTACCCTACACATGTCCCCCTAATCTGCATGATTGCAAGGTCTACTCATGTGCACATCCCTTGGTGTTCACGCACTGCTGTCACTATTGCTGTGGGGGTAGGGTTACATCTGCCAAAGTTCCTGAACCTGACTATGTGCAGATACAGCCATTATTAGCATCCTTCGGATCCCTGCTGCAGTTCACTGGTGTGTCATGCTGACACCCCCCCACCTTCTGCCTTTTTGCAGATGCTTGATAAGTAAGGCCTACACATGTGTGTCACTTTGCAGTGTCCCATACACTGAACACCACATGTTACAGCCTAATCCCAGCTGTTAATGTAGACCACAGTAATACCGTATGCCATAGTGTAACTCTGCAACAGTTACCATTGTCTTACAGGTATATACACTGGTGTTGCACTGTATATGGGTGTTGTTCCAAACACGTCCCTACTGTAGGCCATGTCTCCCACCATTATGTTACTCCCTGTGGACACATTCCACAATGACAGGATGTTAGCTATCTTGCTGGTGTCTGACATTCCCTTCCAATACTTCATCATGGTCACCACTGTGATGCCATGCATTTAACAGCAACAATATGTGCACATGTACAGCATGCATTCTGAGTAGGTGTGTTAGATGTGTGCATGGAATATACCATAGCCATTACATGCCCGGTGTATTGGCAAGCATCTACATAAAACATACTCACCAGCTACAGGCTGCTGCCTTGGTGGTATATCAGAGGGACCTACATAAGAGGGTGAGAGATGCAAAGTCAGTGGCCTCACCTGTGGCATTGCTACAGGGTGGGTCCAGCATTACAATACATCAACAGTACATGTCCACAATACTACCCCATATGCATATCTGTTTATCACTACCATGCAGCAACAAACTATATCCATGACATGTCAGATATGCATGATCTACCTGTAGAGATGCGGATGTATACACAACAGTGGTCTACTGATGTGCCCTGTGGCCTTACCTGCATGCTGCGCAGACAGTGTGTGGGTAGCACCCACATCCACAAAGGTGTCCGGCGGTTGGTGGCTATGCGGATGGGCAGGTGCCATGAGGCTGTCTAGGAGCTCTTCCACATGTGTCGGGGGGATGGATGACATGGCCCCCCCTTGTGTCGAGTTGATCCCCCCAGACTGCAGCAGCACGCCAACAGGCATTGCCAAGCAGGTCAGAACAGTGATGCCGGACCGGCTCATAACTGCAGTTGTGCAGTCCGACATCATTGACCCTGTGGACTAAGTCATTCCACAGGGCAGTCCACTCTGGCTGATCATGGGCTGCCCAGCCAAACAAGACAGCGTAGCACTGCATGAGGTAGTTCACCACAATGTCATTTTCAGCTGCTGAGTATGCCGGAGGCCTTCCATGGGACATCTTGCCTGAAAGACATAAAAATGGACACAGGTGTGAGCAAGTAATGCAGCAAGGTTACCACAGTTCTTAATACACATCACAGTCACTCCCCACCATATCAGTGACAACAAACTGTACACACAACTCAATAGGTATAGCTACATCATACCTACCAGTGTGGCAGATATTGTATTGTACCACACTTTGTGCAATGTGTTTGTAGCCATATTCCCTATGTGGACACTATCATTGCTGGCCTGTTACAGACTATTCAACTGCATGCCATTGTCAGGGCCACTATGGTTCCATATATGCTTGTGGTATACTTGCTATGTGGTTGCTGCAAATCTGACATTATGTGTTATTGGGGTTACCTATGCATGCTGTTGGGACATGTTCCCGGAATGTGTAGACTATTACTACCGACATATGTTCTATAACAGTGACACAATAGCATGTATATGTACTACTGGCCAGTAGAACCACCTCTCCAAACTCATCTGCCCATGTTACCAGTCCACATCACATGTGTGACCCACTTTTGGGCCTCCTCATCTACTGGTCCAGCAATACCTTCAGGTGGAACCAACTCAGGGGATGTTGTCCCCCCCGGCGGCACACACACAGACATGATCTTGTCCCCTGAGGTCAGGTCCAGGGTCTGTTCCATAACTGGCTCCACAGACACATGTGGGATGGGCTACATCACCTTGAGGCACCCAGTACACATTTTCAGGGCCCACATGCTCTTCCTGCTCAGGCACCAGGCCAGGCACCTTCAGGATGCGGACTGCTGTTGTGAGTAGCAGTGGGTGGGAGACTTGTTCCCATTGTGTCCATATTGGGGCTCAAGGGGCATCCACATCACAGACCACACACACCATCCAGGGTGTTTACCCACCACATGTGTCACATACCACCCCTGTAGGCTGTCCTCTATATCTATCAACCCTGACCACCTCCACAACTATACCTGCCATACTTTCCCATATTCCCATTCCATACTTCACAGATAAGAGCAATGTGATCCCAACAAGGGGTTCACATGTGACATACCCATCCATGTTGCACAGACTGAAAGCTGTAGATATCTATGTATATTGCTATGTGTGCTGTTCCCTCACACATAGCATGCAGCACTGTAGTGGTAATATAAGGGACATGTATTTACATACATATATGTTTGTGTGTGTGTTTGTATATATGTAGACATGTGCATATATGTATATATCTATATATGTGTATATATACATATGATGCTGTATATATGTGTTTATATATGTCTACTCATGGGTATCTGTATATTTGTGGGCATACATGTATATATATATATATATATATATATATATATATATATATATATATATATATATATATATATATATATATATATATATATATATATATATATATATATATATATATATATATATATATATATATATATATATATATATATTTACACATATGCATACCTATATATGGGGTACATTCAGACATCAGGTCCACAACCTCACAACACCTTCCTGCTCAGCTGCACTGTTCTGCCTTGCTACAACACAGACAGGTGCCACATATGGACACAGCCTGACATTAGGGGGGGTAACTGCAGGGCCAGATTGCAGGTACCCTATTACTCACCTATGGCATTCCTGTATGCTACAATCAGTGGCGGCTGGTGACTTCAAATCAAAGGGGGACTGCAGGAGACAGCTGAATGGGTAGGGCTAATGGGAAGGGGTGTGGCCAACTAGAAAGGAGCAGAGCTATGCTCAAAACCACAAAAACTGGGACTTTAATTAAATACGCTGCCCTGGGTGCCAAGCCCATCATTATGAGAGTCCAATCAAGACAAAATGAAGTATAGAAGAAAAAAAAGTATTTCAGTGCATTGGCTACATGACAGCTTACTTAATATCTAGATGGAAACAAAAAGGTTGTGAGGCAAAAAAATAAATTACTTTTTAAATACATTACTGGAATGCCAGTCAAAATCAAGTACAAAAAAACAAGCAGCACTCAACTCAAACCACTTCCCATTGCACTGCATTTCTAATTATAATTTATATTCAGCTTTATAAAAGTACCAAGTAACATGCTGAAAGTAGCAATCTCTGTGATACCCCCACTTGTAAAAATGTTTCTTATCCAAAAAAGACCTGCTGCCTGATAACAACTATCTACTTGTTTCAGTGGGAAAACATGATCAAAGTAAAAAATGAGCAGCAAACAAGAAACAAGCTCAAGATAAATTGCTTAAAGGATTACTGCACAGGTTATGGACCACACATGATAGACTGGAATTCTGTTTAGTTTATGAGAAAAGCCTGCAAAGATGATGCAAGTCTCCAACAAATGTAATGAGCTTCTGACAATACTGTAATCCTGTCCTTTATTACAAAAACAGTCATATGCATTTCAATACACAAGGCTTATACGTTATCTAGTTATGTAAATATTTTCTGCATGGTAACAATAAAAGGCTTTCAATGTTGGTAATTCTTTAACAGTATGCTTATTAAAGCTTACTTGCATCTTACAATCTCAAACAAGCTTACCTGATGGTCATTAAAGCATTGCTACTTAAACACAGAGCAACAGGCACTGCAACAACATGCATCTTCTGAATAATAAGAAGCATAAATCAAAAGTATAAAAATATGACAGAAAACCAGAATGTTTTGCAAAATCAAAGACAGATGAAAAGCCACTGTAGTACCTGTGTCTACCTTGGATATGGGGGATACTATGCACACTTATACTGCATAACTGCTCCTTGCCTTGCTTGGGCACATCCAGAGTCACTACATGGGGGAGTGGGGTGCAACAGGCATGTCACAATTTGAAATGTAATTGTCTGATGTTGATGGCCCTTACACATTTGTCATACCTCTAAACCTCAGAGCACGAAATCTGGACAAAGCCATAAATAGAAGTGGAACAAAGGCCCAAAAATAAGGACCATTTTTAAATATTGCTCTTACAAACTTAGAAAGATAATAGAATAGTAGGTATTGCATTAGAATGAATTTTCTGAAGGGCATGAAATCTGAAATTCAAATATCTGTCATTACTTTCTAACTTCAATCTTTAATGATTTGCCACTAATTTGCCAGAAAACCATAACTGCGTGAAAAACAGACCAAAAATGTGATGCAAAAATATAAAATAGGCACACAATACATCTGGGAACCTGTCAAAGAAGGGACACACCTTTAATATCAGTACTGTTAAGTTGAGCAGCTGACAAAATAAGAGAATCTACATGCATTTCTGAAATAAAAGTAATGTATAACTCTGATCATTACAATTATTTATTAATTGAAAACCCTCCATGTTTTCTTCCAAAAATTGCCATTTTGCAGAGGGATTATTAGGGGGACAGTAACATTTTGAGCCAAAATCTGGGACAGTTGAGATGTTTGGATATATCTAATTCTATAAAGCAATTTATTTACACATGCCTCTCAACTTCTTAATACAGGAAATCTCGACAAGGCCAAATATATTGGAGAAACATACAAACAGTACTAAAACTTGCCTTGTATAAATTAGACAGTTGATAGAATAACAGGTCTTGCTTTAGCACACATTTTTTCTGAAGAGTATGAAGTCTGAAACTCAATATCTGTCATTATTTAGTGACTTCAGTCCTAAATGATTTGCCGGAAAACCACAAATTTTATGAGGAACAAACCAAACCAAAAATAAGAAACAAAGATCTATTCATTCTACAAAAATCTGGACAGTTGAGAAGTATAATTCAGCTGGGGCTGACTGAGTTTGCTGCCCTTCCCCCTCACAAAATCATGGTTGAATGGAGCCTCCCGCTGCAGCCATTCCAGTGTCCCATTACTTGGCTATTTTGCCCCATTTACGATAAACACTAATTTGCATACTGCTTTACCTCTACAATATTTGGATTTCATTTAAAAGTTTTATTTTACATTTTATAGCACAAACACTAACAGACATCTGCTAAACAAAGCAATGCAGTTTCACAATGAAAATAGACTTAGCATTAAAACTTCTCTGCCCTTGAGACTCACATTCATTGAAACAGAATCGAAACCCACATTCAGAGAAAATACATTTGGCCACTGGCAGATAAAGATTAACTTTGGGCTGTTTTCAAATCACAGGCCCCTTGTACACGAAACATACATGTGTTCTTTGATATACCTTCCTGATTGTATTAAATTATATTCCTTGTATAATACAGTACAAAATGAAAACAGTCCTTGAACCAAATAAGGAATCAGATGCAAAAACCAGAGAATGCAAGAAAAAGAAAAATAATCTGGTTCCACACAGCAGTGAAGATCAATAAATAAAGGACATATTGATCTTCACTGCTGTGTGGAACCAGATTATTTTTTTTTCTTATAATACAGTACAGTTGTTGGAGGGTGTTTTAAATGTATTGTTTTGAACATTTTTCCAGCAAACAAAATGCATGCACCAGTAATGACAAAACTGCCCAATTCAGAACATTTCCATAACAAAAGTCTACTCAAACATCTACACTACACCAGTATCAGTAAATATGCACAATCTCTGCAGAAGTAAAAGTCATCTAATTCCACAATAAAGAGATCTGTAACTAATGAAGAGGTTGCTGCTAGCAAGCAACTTTATAGTTTATTAGTTCATCTACAAATAATGTTTGTTGCCCTTGAGGAATAAATTGCCTATGTTATATTTAAAAATTATATTTAACCAAATAACTCCACCATACTGGGTCACTTTTCTGATCCAGGAACAACATCTAGTTGAGCATCTTTCTTAAAGTAACACAGTAGGCAAATCTCGGTGGAAAGAATCAAACCCTTTACTTTTGAATAGTAGTCCTTTGCCTTAACTCTCTGCATTAACTGTGGAAAGCTACATGAGAATATAGAGTACACAATAGGTCAAACAGGTATAATTCATGTGGAAGACTGCCTCTGCATATTAATGCTGTCTGTGCATTTTGGACACAGAACTGAAATCACTCCTAAAATGTTATGCCATTATGTAAACCAATGAAATGCATCAAGAATGGGTGAATGAACCAAGACAAACCAAGGGAGATGTAAAATGAGGTTAACATATCCACACATCATCTACCAGAAGCATTTAAAATTGCCAGATAATCGACAGTCCTAAAGTATCCAAATGAAATTTGGCAGCCGTACCTGCTATGCCTATTACCTGAACTGTGACAAAATCAGTCACATATGCAATATTAGCTTTCTCAGTATAGCATGTTGCATTTGGGAATATAAGTTTTTCCTAAATATTGCCAATAGCAGTTTTCTGTTTCACAGCATACTTAAAGATTTTGCTTGCATATATTGAGTTTTCATTCTTTATATTTTGTAGCTTCAATATTAATTTGAGTAAAACATTGAATATCAAATCTACATAGATAATCAAGGCAGTGCCATACTTCTTGTAAATAAACTAAGGCTCCCTCAATACTCTGGACAGTATTCACATATACACACACACACACACACACACACACACACACACACACACACACACACACACACACACACACACACACACACACACACCCTACCTGAGCCAAGCAAAGTCCATATAAAAGCAGCAAACTCCATCGTCCCCGCACCGATTTGTTAAATCCATTCCTACAGTAGGCAAGCCCTTCCCGTGAGAGCACCACGAGGCTCATCCTATCCTTCCTGCGAGACCACCAGTCTGCCTGTGGACGTTGCAGTCTGATCCCCTTCCAGTCTATGCAGTTCTAACTGCAGAGACTGCTGGGAAAATTTGGACTTGCATGTTGTCTTCATAATCCGGACTGCTGGTGGAGACAGTCTGGATTCTGTGCGCATGCTCCAGACTGGTTCACCAGCAGTCTGAATATCGGGAAATGCCGCGAGTGCGCATGCGAGATGTTCCAGTTTTCGTGGTTGCTTTTATTTTGTTATTTTCTATTTGTTATTTTATTTTCTCTTTTGTTTATTTTTCTTGTTTTACAGCTGGGGGGGGGACTACAGTCCTGCAGTGCAATAGTACGAGCCACCCCTGGCTACAATACAGGTTAACCTGAGTATCCGGCAAGGGGTGGGCTGTGGAACCCACATGTCCATCATTATGGCATTACTTCCACCAGCAGCTATTGGCCACAGTAATATACATGCTTCCCATTACACAACACACACTATGATGGCTTACATCTTATCAGTCAGTGCTGCCCTGCATGATTGACGGGCCCACTACCCACAGGGGCAGACTCTATTGTCCTTAGCAGTTGTTCAGCTGAACATCATTACAACAACAACACCTGATGGCACATATAAATCATTCCACATCATCTATCCCATTATTATGGACCAAGTACTACATTCATTTACATGCATATATACTTCACATACCTGTTGTGGGAATGATGTCTCTTCTGGATATTTTGCTGGATTTTTTTTTTAGGTTTTGCCTTTCAATCACTCTATCTCTCTCTCTCTCTCTCTCTCTCTCTCTCTCTCTCTCTCTCGGTCTCCCTCCAGTAAATGGATTGAGCTTCTTTGAATAGATTGCAGCATGGATTTTGTAGGTGATGCATATGATCAGGTGAAGTTCTCTGCACCAATCAGTGTCCCCCACCTGCTACCTGCATGAGTATGCTGTGTAGTACTTCCAATTACCACTGTCATGGCAACCGACTACTATAAATCCCTTCATCATGTGGGCTTGGTCCTTTACCTTTCCTGAATGGAGGACATCCTTCTTGTGGGTGGGCAGCAGTGTTACAGACAGCAGGTAGCAATACCTCTTACAAGAGAACCTGCACACTCAGGCCAGCTACATATTTGTAGAGGTTTCAAGAACTACAGACAGAGTGTGAATAGTGTTGTTGTATGCATTGTATAGCAGCAATGTTACAGGGTTTGTGTGTACATACTAGTTTAACTTGGAATGCAGTCTGTCTGCATAGCTGTCAACTGTGGGCCTATCCACTTGATGGCCAGAGGTGTGCCTATTATGTTTTGTCTGTCCACCACACAGGTCTTGTGTCAGATATATCACTGGCAGTGTGTATGTTGAGTGCTATCAGTACATGGCTACATCCATGTCTGTTCCTAACTTCATATTCCTGACTAAGGGTATATTGCATGATAACAGTATTTCACATATGGGCCTGTGTTCCAGCGTCTGTCCTCCACCTACATACCAGGCTTTTTACATATGACATGCTGTCAGGGGTTGTTATGTAGTGGGCTGTGAGTATGTCACGCTGCCATTTCTATTGCAAAAAATGACCAACGCAGGTAAAGCTCCAGGGTCACGGACAGTCTTTTAATAAAACAAAAGTTATTTCACCAAATGCTTCTTCAGGTGTAACATAAAAACTAAGCATTTAAGGCACTATATTTAGCTATTAAATCTCAGATCACATGACAAATTCAAATTCCAATTTAAAGGTACAAATCCTAAAATTCATTCAAAGAACCATATTAAAGTATATAAAAATATATGTATATATATATATATATATATATATATATATATATATATATATATATATATATATATATATATATACATCATTCTAAAGACAAGCACTCATAAATTTTATCAAAAAAGTAGCATAAGACACACACACACACACACACACACACACACACACACACACACACACATATATATATATATATATATATATATATATATATATATATATATATATAAGTCTTTTAAAAAAGTATGCAAAAAATGTATGCAAACAATCATACATGTCAGATCATGAAGGTAGCATATATAATAAGCCATGCATTTCGTTTGTAATGGTCTGGCTTTCAAAGCAGGTCACAGTGGTATACAATCATTCAAACCATGTCTTGCATTCGGTCTCAACCTAATAATCCACTGTCCTTCCATTTTTTTCTGTTTTTAATCTCATATCCCCTCCTCTTTTATTCCCATAATTCATTCCTATGACTGAAAACCCAAATCTATGCGTACTATCTGTATTAGCAACATGCTTCGCTAATGCATTAAACATGCTTTTCTTGCTGATATGATAAATATGCTCCATAATCCTATCTTTTAGCATCCTGTCAGTCTTTCCAACACAAAATGTACTGCATACTCTACATACAGCTAAATATATCACGTGCATACTCGTGCAAGTGGCCTTGATCTTAAAATCAAACCATTCTCCTGTAACTGGATGCAAAAAGGTAGGATTGATATTTATATATGGGCAAAATGAACACTTCCTACAAGGAGTGGTTACTGTTTTTATAATAGATCTAGTAATCTCCCTTGCACCACAAAGGTGTCTCTTCAGGGATCTTTTGTTTCTGAAGATGAACTGAGGTGTAGAATCTAGATATTTACTAACCTGCTCATTATCATTAAAATGTTCCAGTTTCTTCTAACGATACTGGTATACTGATTACTATTCCTTGAATAACTGAATGATATCTTTAGATTATTATTGAGCCCCCTTTCCGACTTGTGACTTCTATCATCCTGTTTCCATTCTGAGAAATAAGGTTTAGCTCTAGTATTTCTCATATTCACCACATTCTCTACACTCTTCTCTATCACATCTACATTATAGCCTATATGTATTAACTCAGTGCTGGTGGTATTAAGCTGTTGTTGAAAATCTTGCTTACTCACAAGGCTTGAGGCTCTATAAAGTTGATTTTGCACCACATTTCTAAAAATGTACTTTGGATGCATGCTTCCTCTACTAAGCAGATGATTAACCCTGTGAAGATTGGGTAGAGATGGGTGAAGGCTGCCAGCCTAGTCAAATAGAAATTTGTACATAATTCTATTATTTGTAAATACTGTAAAATGTTGAAATTCAAGATTGTAGCAACACTGCCATCTGCTGTAAGGATAACTAAGTCAAGCATTTCACATCTGTTCTTTGAAATTAAAACTATGTCTTGTATGTTCTTTTGATCTCCAGAGCTCGGAGTCATTATGTCTGGACTAGCACATTCTTTCTATTCTTTTAAGGCTAAAGTTAATGACCAGAATTTACATGTGGAATGTCCTTTATTGCTTTAAGTGTAAAATAATGTAAATGCAGTTTCTGTGTAGCCTGGGAACCAGGAAAGTGTAAAAATGATGTAATGTGTATACTGGAAAAACCTAACTGTCAAATGATGTAATCTGGGAGGGCCCAGCAGAAATGTTTGTTAGTGACTTTAAAAACTATTGCTCAGAGAGAGACTGTAAGCATTTTGATCTTGGACATCTAACTCAGCACTGCCTATGCTCTCTGAACTCATTCCCTCTAGTACAACTCTTTTGAGTGTGTACCTTTAACTCCAAGTGGGTGTGGCTTCAGCCTTTAAAAAATGAAGTTATCACCTTACAATTCTAACAAAAAGTCATTGACATAGGTCAAACATCAATACAATTTTGTTTTCCATCATGTATGCTTCAAGATAAAATATTCTGATACCTTGTATGTAGCATAGGTTTGCAATTATTAATGCAAATATGAACAAACAATATTTGATGCCTAGAGGTGCAGTAGGAGGCAACTGCAGATGCACCTGGAGATGTTACTCGGATGTAATGAGTTAAGTAAGTTATTTTAGAAGTATGTTTTTCTTGTAGCAATAGCTAGGAATTAGAAAAAGATTAGACTAAGTGTTTTTCTGTTATGTCAGAACTGTACTACTGAATTATTTTAAGTTTCTGTGTGATCTCTGAACTCTTGAATAGCATTGTGGTGTAGTAGTATTGTCTTGTGTTTTTAGTATTTATTATTAAATATTTTTAAACCCTTTTCAACTGTGGCTGGTTTATGTGGAGATAAATTAAGCTCTAGAGTACATTGCATGCTTATAAGTGATCCTGTAATAAGCCCTTCCAATAAGCCTTGATTGCTTAAGTTACACTACTATTGGATAATAATATTGCACAGTAATAACTGGACATCTTTTTAAGGGCCCTTGGGTAGCTGATAATTATTAGCTGATGGTGGCAGTAATTACTACCATGTAGTCTGGGCATAGGGGCACAGCTGGAAAATCTGTGCCAGCCTTTCTCAGGAGTGTTTGTGAAGTTGCATAAATACTTATCTCAAAGTGTGTGTGTGTGTCAGCTACTTAGGCAGGGACATGAAGCATCGGTTGGACAGAGAGGGTACTGGAGGTTAGCTTGCCAGCTAGGCTGAGATCTGGAGTCTATAGCTGTGCCAGTGGGGAGTCTTATTGGGGACCTGGGGAGCAAGGGAGTGACTAGCCCCGGACTGGCTGTGATCTCTATGTGCTCTTAAGGGAAATTTCACCTTACTGTGTGCATTTATTATCCTTTTCTCTCATATGAGAAGCCCTCTCTGGTGTTAGTGGTGAGAATTGAGGCACCTTGATTGTTGGGCCAGGGCAAGGCATTACAAACCCTACATTCTTTCCTGTGGAGCCTAGTCCCAAGTACATTCCTATCATCCCTGTAAATGGTCACATCCAAGAAATCAACATTGGTATGCAACCAATTCACAGTAAATGTCAACAAATGAGTGGATCTATTCAAGAATTCAACAAAATTCTTCAGAGTCTCAAGGGTACTATCTCATAATACAAAAAGGTTGTCTAAAAATCTTCTAAAAAAATAGAACTTGTTTACTAAAGTAGCCTCCTACAAGGTGCTCACTCTCCCAAGTGGCCATCACTGCATTCGCGTAGCTGTTCACACACAAGGTGCCCATCACTACACCATTAACTTGCCAGTATATGGAGTCTCTGAACATAAACACATTATTCTCCAGAACCAAATGTAATAGTTCCCTCATTTGTATTGTCTTAATACCACCACTACCCATAGCAGATTCCATAAACTTGATGGTAAAATCTATCCCCAAATCATTGGGAATCATGGTGAATAACAAGACCACATCAAGAGTGACCAATAGCACTTGACCCCCCAGTGTATACGCCATAGTAAAAGCATACAGATCCCTAAGGAAATGTTCCGTATCTCTCAATATATACTTAGATTTATCTAACAGGGGTCTCAAATTTTTCTCAATATAAATCCATATGGGCTCAGTGCACCAGTTGGCCCCAGCCACTATTGGTCTCATCAGGGGATTTTTTTTATCCTTGGGCACTTTCAGCAATCCCTGAATTATGGGTATAGAGGGGTTGGTACCTCTTTCAGCAATCCCTGAATTATGGGTATAGAGGGGTGAGGTACCATAAAGTACTGGAGCTTTGCCTGCGTTGGTCATTTTTTGCAATAGGATTTCTGTTTATTTGCAGTGGAGGTACCTGGGGAGTAGTGGCTGTTGTTTTTTCAGATGCTGCCATTCCTGCCATCAGTCCACTACTGTTGTGCCCCCGCACATATTGTGGGGTTGGGTCCATATATGTGTGGGTTTCATCTACACAATACATGTGTGCCCTTATGCACTCCAGAGGCCAGTGTATGTAACAGTGGCATATAGCCCTGTATTATTCAGTCTATGGGGGGTGCACCATAACTAACCTAGGCTGTTACAACATGTGGGGGCTTCAGGGGTAAGCTGCCTTAAGGTATCTGGATGTACATTACCATACAATTCACCATGGGTAAATGCAGACCTACTGCTTCCTGCCATACAGACTGTTCTGTTTGTTAGTGTGTTTGTGATGGTGTCAGTTATGCCTTGTTATGTAACAGATACATCCCATTGTGTCAACTGAGGTCTTTACCCCCTTAGGGATTGTGTGCAGTGTAGTTAGAGGCTGCTGGACTATACATCTGCATTACTTACTGTTGATTGAGTGTTATCCTGTGGCCCAGCCTGTCTTTACCATTGTACTACTTGAAGGCCTCGGCCTGGACAGCAATATATGTCAACCTTTCCAGACTACTGTATTAATATAACTGTTTCACAGTTGCATTACTCTGTTTACATGTATTTCAGAGTCTAAACAGCTATATGACATGGCATAAACAACTGTAATACTAAATAAATAAAGCTTTCTCATGCATGCATACCTGTGTGTGGTGGTATATCCTTTGACCTCTCTGTGGGTGTATGTTGCAGGCAACAATTGTCATTTGTATGGGTGGCTCACACAGTGTCCAGGTGGTCAGGTGGCAACTGTAGGCATAGTGGCTGTTCCGTATTGTGTGCACCTTCTACATATGTATCATCCTATACATATCTCTAAGTGTGCATGTGTAGTTACATATATATCTCTATATATGTATATATACATATATATATGTATCACCATATATGTGTCTGTGTATATGTATCTTAGGAATGTTGATTGCTTCCACATTGTACAATCCCTATGGTAGCCAGACTGTATAATATGATATGTTACTGATACCAGCCTGACATCATACAGGTGGTATGGCGTACTGTTAACATCATGTGCCCATGTTATGTCAGGTCCTAGTTATGGGATTTGCAACAGTTGGTATTGTGCTGCAGGGCAGACGTGTTTGGCTGAGTGGGGGGAATATCTATACGTACAAGACATATGTTGTTTGGGCCCCCTCAGCCCCATTAATGGTGCATGTGGACATATATGTTTTTGTTATGTTCTCTTTTATATCTATCAATATATGTCTGTATATACCTATATAGATATATTTATGCTTACATATATTTATTGCTGTATATATTTATATATATATATATATATATATATATATATATATATATATATATATATATATACATTTAGATGTAGACATATATATATATCTATAGATGTATATATATATATATATATATATATATATATATATATATGTGTGTGTGCGTGTGTGTGTGTAGTTCTGTATATATCTATATCTACATATATAGATATGTTTTATATATATATATATATATATATATATATACAGACACATACATCTACATATTTAAATACATTTCCTGTACTGTTGAATGACTGTGCTGGATGGTATGTTTGTGAAAACATAAGGGTTATATATATCTGCTGTAGCTTAGTGGTAAATCACTTTGGCTATGGTGTGCAGGGCCCTGGGTTCAAGCCTGGCAAAGGCTTTTTTTTTGTTGTTGCTGGGTAGAACAAGGGCCATTGGATACAGAGTGATTAAGGCACTTTTAAGCAGTTGTAAGTGGGTGTGCGTGGGTTTGCACAGAGGTAAGCACTGCTAACTTCTGGTTACTGTTTCTTATACTCAGTTAGCTTCCAAATTGCTTAACCTGTGTAGGCATTGCTTACCCCCATCCAAACAAGCTTAAACCCACTAACTGCTGCTTAAAAGTGCTTATTCCCACACAAATTTCTTTAACTGATAAGAAAAAAGGGTTGACAGGAAAGTGGTGAAAAAGGGGCACAAAGAGGGAAAGATAGCAGGGAAAATAGCTTTGGATGTGCAGGAGGGTGTAGGGAAGGTCCACAGCTGCCCATTTATTCTACAGCAACATCTGTGCATATACACTGAATTTGGAGGTAGATTTGGACACTCAAACCCCTGAGAGAGGGGTGAGGACAATAATAATATGTTGTGATGCCAATTAGACCAGATTACATGTGTCCAGTGGACGTGTGCAAAATGGACAGCTATGTATGGGGCGATATTTTTTTTTTTTGGGAACAGATTGCCTTTTTTTTTCAGGTGAGAGTGGGATGTTGGGGAGAGATAGTAGGTATATTTGCGGAGGTAGGTTGGGTAGGTTAACATACAAGACAAACAAGATGCATACAGGGGCGTTATATGACACATGTGGTTGGTAAACACCTTGATGAGGAGGTGTGTTGGGAAATCAGAAGCCCATGAGCCCCTAGTGGAAACCGTAGGACTGATGTCCCCACCCATGGCAGTCACCACTGCACCTTCACAGCCCCAAAGGTGGCTGTGTTGGGGGCTGAGTCAGAGAGTCAGGCCGACCCTCTAGTCGCAACACGCAGCTCACCAGCTGGCATAGCAGATCTCCGACCTCCCTGCAGAGCTCGCTACTCACCAAAACCTGGACCTGGTGACGGGCACATGCTCCTGGGGGGTAAGCCCCATCCTCTAAGATGGTTCCACCCAAAGGTGGTGCAGGACCAATTAACGAGGAGATACCGGGTTGTGCCCCAGACGTGCTGGTGTCCAGTGCCACGTCCAGCTGAGGTGGGACAAGTGGGTCCGCTGGGACCCACATTCCCATACGTGCTATGGTGTTTATGGTTTACCAACATATGTGGGTTAGTAATAGTCAACACATTCCAGGATTAGGTATAACAGCATGCATAGATATTCCCATTAACCCAGACACCAGTTATGGAACAGTTGCATAGCAAATGGAACACATGGATATATGGGACCACAGTGGTAATAACAACAGCATGCAGGTACATTGATGGCACCATGCCACCAATATTGGAATATTTCAACATAGCACTTGCAGAGAAACAGATTTATATAATTATCAAACATTAAGACATATGTCCCAACATTACAGTGGAGTCATCGCGTACCAGTTGAGGTGGGTATTTAGTGTATTGTTGGAGATATGGTGGGGGGGTGAAAGATGTAAATTAACAACTAGTATATTCCTGTAGTTCACATTACTTCCCTAGTCAGTGCTGTTATCTGTACCTTATAAGTATTACTACACTACCCTATTGCCTTAGTTTGGACAGTGATATGGCTGTCAAAAACTATATACATGGACTGGTTTTACCTGCAGTATACACCTCTTACCTGGTATACCTGTGGAGGAAGTGTTTGTTAACACTGTTTCTACACAAACTCCTAGATTCCAGGTTGATGTTATGCACATACCTGTCCATCTCTTTTTGCACAGACTCTGGCCATGTCTTGACCACATGCAGGTGAACCAGGACATACGTAGACTATTGCCCTCTTCAACCTTTAGTGACTTACAACACTCTTATACAGGATTACCTAGACAGTTATATTATGTAGCACAGTGTGGATGACAGTGATCAGCGATACCTTATTATTCAGAGAAACTGCAACAATCACAATGCCATACAATACCACAGTAAACAGTACCAGTACAGGGTATGAAGCTTGTATTTCTTGGCACAGTGTTTGCATCTGACGTATCTGTGGGAGCAATGTTTGTTAGCACTACCTGAATGTTGCCACACAAAGTACCAAATTTCACATTAGTATTATGCACATACATCTCACTCTGTTACTGTACAAACTCTTGTCACAGCTTGACAACATGGGGGTGTAGATGGGACATACATGGCTTATTACTCTCATAACATTTTGGGGAGTTGCTAGTGTGACAGGTTTGTTCTTACAGATGTGTGACAATCAGTTGTATTTCCTGTTTGCTGCCTAAACATCTGGGATCATCCCACTGACTTCCCAGGGGACAGAGTGACAGGAGGCAGATATGGGCCAATTTACTGGACATTCAGGACATATCTGTACAGTTGTGGGGTATGATTCTGTATGCAGACTACTGCCACTCCCAGGATTCGAACCATGGCTGTGTGTACTAAAAATGCAACAGCTCATGTCTCAATTGCGTGTGCTATTTGGATTTTGCTACTTGTTTTTTCACTGTTTTCTGTCTATGTCTCTCTCAGTTGTACTAAATGACCTCTGGGGATTACACCAGTCATATACAGACATTCCTACATATTCTATTTATGTTGCACAGTGTGGGTAACATTGCTTAATACAACAGTACTATTAAGTGATTGCAAATCTACATTACCATATGGTACCAGAGTATACATATGCAGTCCAGCAGTTAGAACTTTATTGTCAGGCTATTATGCTTTTATTTACATACAGACTATATGAGACTCTTCCTGCCATATTCTCCGGTGTATGCAGTACTTGCCTTAAACAATACAGGTTTTATAATGGAAATTAACTTACTAATACTTTTAGATTTATTTCCTATGACAGTACATGCAAGAGTATTACTAACCTGTTTCACATCGCAACCTCTCCAGGTGACATCCATGGGCCTCCTGGTTCGTGGCCCACTCACTTGCTGCTGTGAAGGACATAAGAGGAATATTTAGCCATACCTATCCATAATATACATGAGCTGGCAATTATTAAACAGGTAGTGGAGTGATACTTACACATAGCTGGGACAACTCCTGCCGTCCTAGCCTCTTGGATCCACTGATCCAAGAGATCCCCCTTTTGCTGCTTCAGGTCAACATAGTAATGCCTGACCTGCTCACCAGTTTGGGGTATGCAAGTGGCACTGGTGAGGTCACAGGTGAGATGGTCCCAGGTGTCTGCCTTTTATTGGGAACCCTGGTACTGGCCCTGCAGCAGTCTCTGCTCATGGTCTTTGACAAGGAGTCCTGCATGACTCTGGAATCCTGGATGCCCCAGTGCTGTGCCCAAAAGTGCACTCCCTCTCCCATTCCTGACATGGTGCCTGCAAAGGGAAGCTGCAACCAGTTATGAGATGTATTCCCACCTGTTGTGTTTAAGTAGGACTGATTTCTCACACTTTGCCGTGATTGGACAGTTTTCAAAAGGCTAAGCTATGGGCAAACCTGCTTACCTAAGGTTGGCATTGTTTAAAGGGGTATATCACTGGGCAAATTGAGTTAGCTGGCCTCCACATTGCTTATACCTACTAAGCTGGCCTGTGCAATGCTTAGAATTGCTTAATATTTACTTTGCATTGTATTTGCTTTTTGGCATTAATTTATTATTCATTACATGTTATATATATATGTCTGGTATCCATGATTCATGTGTATGTACACTGTATGTGGTCCTTGTGTTTAATAAGGGACTTCAACACTCTAGTACAATTACACCTCACATCTGGGCTTACTTCTGTACTCCAGTTCACATATTTATGTTATGTAATAGGTTATAGAACATATGACTGTATACTGATTCCTTTCACATGTTCAGTTTGATTTTACTATAGTGAGGATTTGTTTGCTGATACCTCATTCTTATATGCTGCTGTGATGGCTTGGTGGTTAACTACTGTGGCTGTAGTGTATAGGATCCTGGGTTCAAGACCTGCAATGCTGTTGATTTTGTTGCTGGGAAGAACAGCGGCTGTTGGATACAGGGTGATTAAGGCACTTTTAAGCACTTGCAAGTGGGTTTGTACAAGGGTAAGCTATGCTAAACTTTGGTTAAATATATGCTTACAGAGATTTAGCTTCCATATTGCTTAACCTGTGTGTGCATTGCTTACCCCCATGCAAACAGGCTTAAACCCGCTTACTGGTCCTTACATATGCTTACTCCCACTTACTACTGCTTAATAGTGCTTACCCTTGCTTACTAGTGCTTACTCCCGCTTACCACTGCACTACTTTAGACAGTAATGTCTAATGGTTCTTGGGAAGGTAGGGGATTTGGAAGCTGTATAGAGTTATCATTCATTACACATTTTAGCTTCCATTTGTATCCCTGATTCCTGTGTACATATACTGTATGGGGCGCATGTGATTATCTGTGGACTTTGCAACATTATGACACTGACACCTAACATCTACATTTAATGCAGTACTCCAGTTCACAAATATATGTTATTTACTAGGTTATGCAACTAAAAATATTGGTCATAACATGATTTGATATGGAAAGTGCTGCAGTGGGAATCAAACCAGGAATGACTGCTTATAAGGTGAATGCTCTGCCCACTACACTGCATGATTTGCACATACTTTCATTGTTATCCTCTTCTGCCATTTAAGCTGCATTAACTGTAGCTAAGCGATGGGCAAACCCAGGTACCTACAGTTAAATTTCATCTGTTTCATAAAAAAATAAAAGTATCTTTATATTGTTTGTGTTTACTATTGCTGTTGTACACATGGGGGGATGTTGCTGGGGGTATGTGGATGCCTATGAGTAGTCTCGCTCATTCTTTTAGGGCTTTCTGCTGTTCTTCATTGCAGGGGCATGTATATTCTGAGAGCTCTGTTCTCAGATATGCCCCCTGCACTGTTACATGCTCCATGTAAGATTAGGAGCTCGGGCAGTGTGTCTTCATTAATATACATGGCAAGCTGCCATCCTGCTCCTAAACGGCCACTTCCATGCATGACTAAGCTAGTCCTGCATGGAAGATTAGTAAATCCGAGGGAATGTATTAGTGAGAGACACTTCTTAAAAGGCCCATGTCCAGAGCATTCAAGAGCCATGAGGTCAGGGAGCCAGAGACTTTGGATGGGAATGAGGGGTCTGAGTGCAGGCAGCCACCAAAGAATGCAATGATCAGCTTGAAGGGTAGGCACAGAGGAAGGGATGTGCTTGCTAGATGGCAGCACCTGGGAAAGCATGGAGGTGTGAGCAAAAACATCTAGGAAAATACAGTTAATTGCATGGAATACTGGGGATTTATAAAATGTTATCAGATAAAAGGAGAATACTGGAACAGTTCAAGAGAATGAGAAAGGCATTGTTATATTACAAGAATCAAAACTGAAATCAGGGAAGACTCTGTGTTATGACTACCCAAAAGAAGAAATGCTCAATAAGTCAAAGGAAGGAAAGAGGAGAGTAGAATCTTTATTTCATAGATGGCTTCAGCCAACCACAGAGAAAATTATAAAAATCAGGATGGTAGATGGATCAACCTGAAGGGAAGGGTGGAAAGTGTATTCTGGACAATAGGAAACATATATGCATGAAACAGGGATGAAGAAAGATTCCACAAGAGCCTTTTTTGCTAACTGCGCACAGACAAGAAGAAATGGAGTAGAGATAATAAGGAGAACTATAATGCCACTACAAAACCATAAAAAGGTTGCATGGAAGGAGGGAGTTTAACAAAAAGCTTAAGGAATGAAACTGGAAGGGTGGCGGGACATATGTCAAGAAATATATCCACCTGACATTTTGGAACAGGGAAGTAGGGTAGACACGCTCTTACAGAAAGAAAACCTAATGGAAATAATGCACAGTAGGGAGACAAGGCAATTTAAGTATGCAAGAACAGAAAACAGTCAAAAGTGGGTAGAGGTGGGTGAGCTATAAATGGAAAAAGAAACATTGCAAGGACTAATAAAGCAGTCAATATAAAGGCAATGACAAAGGAAGGGTATTGGTGAAATGGAATCAAAGTCACTCTCAGGGGAAAACTAAAGGGGAAAAAAAAGGAACCAAAGTAGGGTGATTGATGAGCTGGAGGGACAGCTAGATGTGGTACACAGCAAAACATTTAAAAATCATACTAGAAGGACTACAGGTGGAGAGTGGGAGAGGCACAAGGGAAACAACTATTCAAGAAATACTTTAAGAAGCAATCAGAGAGAAAGGTACAGAAGATAA
Organism: Protopterus annectens; assembly: GCF_019279795.1. Taxonomy (NCBI): domain Eukaryota; kingdom Metazoa; phylum Chordata; order Ceratodontiformes; family Protopteridae; genus Protopterus; species Protopterus annectens. The sequence continues at coordinate 1,483,938,533 of NC_056731.1, read as the reverse complement.
AGAGAATACTTAGAAGAAGATGACCTAATCAGGAAAAATGTATGGAATACTGGAATGGTATTTACAAACCATAGGAAGGGACAGAAGTCTTAGAATGGAAATGGGGAAAGAATGCAGAGGGATATATACTGGATGTTGAATGGGAGGGTTCCTATTACCTGATGAAATGTTTAGGTTAGCGAATACCTAAACGTCAAACCAGTAATAGTGAAAGCAAAATCCCATGAACAGCCAATTTAATGCAGGGAAAGAATTCCCTTGGTCGTTATGGGGATTTTGCCCCTTTCCCCACTCTAGAGTGATCTTGGAGTTGGTATATTTAGTTAGGGGCTGTTCACTGTTTTAATTTTTCGATATTACCAGTTCGACGTTTAGGTATTCGCTAACCTAAACATTTGATTGGGTAATACAGACCTGATCAGGGATGGAATAAGAAAAGACATGTACAAGATGAAGGAGAGGAAATCTGGTGGGCCAGATGGATTCCCCCTAGAATTCTACAAATGATGAGGGGAGAGGAGAAAATGTGAAAGGTCCTAGAGGAGGAAGGCAAGAGAATGTAGGACTTGGGCAACATATCTAAAAGCATGAAGAGGGCCAAGAAAATCATGATACCTAAAGGGGAATAAGAAAGGGAGAAAGTGTGAAATTATACACCTATCTCTTATCAGGATTTTGACAAAAGTATTGGCAGGAAGACTGGATGAAGTATTGTTAAAAATAATACAAGCAGGGCAAAATGGCTTCATGAAGAGAGAAAGGCAGAAAAAAAAGCTGGTGGAACCTACTGGAATTTATACACAGAGAGGAAGACAAGCAGGATGCAAAAGGTATGATTGTTTGCTTTGACTTGTAGAAGACCTTTGACATGGTGAGGTGGGATTATCTATGACAGACACTAAAGCCAAGGCAGGTAGGGGAAAATTGTATACATTGTTACAGGCCAAAATACTAACACCTAGAAACTGAAATACTCATAAATGGTGGAGTATCTGAGCAGGAAAGGACAGAGGGTAGGATCAGACAGGGTATCCCAGTATCTTGGGGCCTGTTTATGCTTATGATCAAGGAGGTAGAAGTGGAAGTCAGGCATGATTTAGTAATGTTTAAGGAAAAGGAGAGGATAAAATCCCAGTTTGAAGTATACACAGATAACTACACACTAATGCCAGAGGATGTAGCTGCAGCAATAGCTACTATAAGAGATACATTTAAGAAGTTTAAGGAAGTGGCAGGACTTGGATACAACAACAAAAAGACAGAGGTAGTAAGATTTGCAAAAAAAAGGAAGGGAAGAGGAGGCATAGGTGACATAAAAGACACAGAGTTCCCCAAGTACTTACAGCTCTATTTTGAAACCAGTGAGACAGACAATAGGGGAAAACCTAGAAGAAGTGGAAAAAAGGTAAGCAATACTCTGTGTGTGTGTGTGTGGGGGGGGCATATGCGTTGCTTGGGAGAATGAATGCAGCAAGGATGATGATAGTAATCATCCATCAGCTCCACAACATACAAGTAGAGCATAGGGATAAAAAGCTACAACAAATGCATAGAAGACTGACTAAATAAAGGCAGGGGAAAAGAGTAAGAAAGACAAAAAAAATAGAGTGAATAGGAAAGGGAGGGGGCTGGTGGCTCCCACATATCTCAACATATGCACTGACATGTAACATCATTCACTGGATAGAAAGAGACAAGAAGAAAGCTAAGCAAAAAAGATTATGAGAGAAGGAGACATAGAGAAGCTTCCTAAAGGACATGAATGAAGCAGCAGTAAAAGACAAGCCATGCATGAAATGGGGAGAAAAAAATCTCAATGGGTAGCAAAAGAGTTGGAAGTAAAGCTACTAAAGAAAAATGAAGAAATCTGCAGAGGAAGTGGAATAGCTCAAAAGGAAGCTTTGGCATGCAGAGAAAAGGATGGCAGGCAAAGATTTAAATGACAGAGGACTTAATATAGAAAAGCAAAACATCAGAAACCCAGTGGTGGAACTACTTAGGACTCAGGAAGACCTGGAAAAGGACACAAAGAGGACAACCCCAGAAAGGAACAGGCAGGAAAGTCAGGCAAAAGATGACAGGATGGTGCTCTGGAGGACACGGAAGATGTTAGGGAGGTAAAGGCCTGAATGTATCTATGAGGCATTAAGGTAAAGAGGTGACAAGGTCGAAGAACAGAGAATGAAAAAGAATTGTCAAAGGAATGAAGGATGGAGTGGAAGTGAGTTGCAGAATACTGCAGAAGGCAATACAGGCAAAATTGCACATGTAAGAAAATACATGTAGCAAGGGATAAAAGCCAGAGAATACAGTAAAGATGGTATCTAACACACAAGAGATTGGTAACATCTTCTGCAATTACTTCTTCTGTTTCTTTTGCCTTTTCTATATAAAACTGCTCTGCACATTCATCTCCTAATTTACTATATCAATAGTATATCAATAATATAATATTTTAATAAAACTCTACATTGTATCCCATTTTGGTCCATGATTTCTGCATTCTATTGCTTAAGCAATTTTCTGCTTTACTTTATCCATCCTTAACATTTGTTCAGTCTTTCTTAATATATCGACTACTTTTTGCAGTGTATTTCCACAATTCTTTCATCTCTAAAGATGTCTTAGTAGTACATAGTTTCTCTTCCTTCATCTCAAATTTGATCCCCTTTTTTACAAGTTGTTTCTATGATAGTAATTTCTGTAAAAATCCCACATTACAATTTTCATATCCACTCATTTGTACTGTCATATTGTCTTCTTTACCTCTCATGACAATTCTAGCCATCTTGTTATGATTTCAAATCATGTGCTTACATTATTGTTTCTTCTTTACCCCTTATAACTGTCATTTAGCTTCCATTTTATTATTTTGAAAATGTTTCTTTTATTATTCTCATTCATTCTTACATTTCGTTACTCCTTCCCTCCTTTTTATTTCTTCCACTCGGATATGGTAAAAAATAACTTTTAACAGTATTACTTTTTCCTGTATACTGCATGGGCTATGACTTATTTGATTAAGTTACTTTCAGCAAAAATCAGTCCATCAATAAATCATCAAACAGGTAATCTACATAAGTTCTTCTTTTAATGTGGTACCTTACATGCAGGAAGCAGACTGTAACTAATGCAACTAACTCCTGAGTTCTCAAAATTTCTGGTTAAGTAATACAAAATTTTGGTGAGTGACCATTACAAGTTAACTGCAATGGGAAACTTTATTTTAAAACATTAGAAAGCAGCTATTACTTACAAGCATTGTTCTAGCCCAATTTATGCCCTATATAATATGACAGACTCTCTCATTTATACCACACAGGAAATCCACAGCAAACTGCTATATGGACAATCATTTTTTGATATCTGCTCTTAATAATTTCCTGCCTGATTAACAGACTATAAAAGTTATTTTAAAATTCACAAATTTCTGTCAGTATCCTTCCTTTACTTTCAACCAATATAGCACAACTTTATCAACCATCTACAGGGCCATTCATAGCTTAATTATTTTCATCAGTATCACCAGCATTTTATAGCCTTATTCTAAAGTGCATATGATCTCCAATTCTGCAAGATTTTATTCTCTCTTTTTTCCATCATTCTTAAAATCCTACCTATACAACCCTCCCTTTCCTTTCTTGTTATGTGTCACTCGATCAGGAACCTGCATAAAAGATTGGCTAATCACCTATTGATTCATAAAAAAACAAAACCTAGACCATCCACTCCAAGACTACTATGGTTTACTAACATTTTATAATGGTTCTTAGAATTTTCCTGCTTTATCTCTGCCTTGTATACTTCATTCCTCTCTTGTGCCACACCACCCTTCTGTTAGCCCCTCCTCTTCCTCATTTCTATCCAGATTTATTCTGAATGTATCTCCTGTATACTTTTCCACTATTTTTTGTCATTGAACACCTCCTGCCTTTATGACTGCTCTCTCTGAAGCTATTACTTCCTGAAGTGAACAGCAGTTATTCTTTCCTTCCTTAATGAAAACATAATGCTAGCTCAGTTACTTTTATCTGATTTTTCTCCAGTAAACTGCTATATTTTATTTTTTCTGATGTTAGATTTTCTTTTGGCTTTAGCCAGTTTTGCTCTATTCCCTTCCTTGATGTTGTTGTTATTTAGCCATTTATTCGAGTCTAACTCTTTGTGACTTCAAGAACTTTAACATTCCAGGCCTGTTAATCAACAGTTGTTTCTTTAAAGTATATTGGTCATGTTTGCAAGCATCATTGTTTTACAATTAATTTCATTTCGCATTGAATTCATCTTGATAAAATTGCACTATAACAACAGCCACAAAATTGTGTCATATGAGGTATCAAGCAATCTTTTATATGCAACTGCAAAGCATTGTGGGTAGGGAAAAAGCAACTTACCTCCTTCTCATTTTCATTGTGGTTTCACTACTACATCCTCACATATTTTTTTGAATGTGAGGTGTCCACCTGCAAGAACTAGTTGTAAACTTGCTTGTTTACCATGAAAATGTAGTAGTCTATATATTAAATTAAACAGTGAAGTACTGTGGGTTCGGTCTTTCATGATGTCATGGTAGGGAAAAATTCTGGGGGGCTGTCCTTATCAATAAACTAAAATACAAATGCAACACATTTTGAATCAAAACTGTATAGTTTGATGTTATATATGGGAAGGAAGTGATATCCAGCTTCATACGATTGTTATGTAACATTTGCTTCAGAACACGACCATTACACATTAAATTCTTGAACATTCTTATTTATTATTTCAGTCATGCTGCCCATCCATCTTGGTCTCTGCCATGCCCTTCTTCTTTTAACTTCAATCTTTCTAAGCTTCATTGTCTTCTCCAGTGACTTATTATATTTAGTCATACTAATATACAACCTTCCAGTGAATATTCTGGGATTATTTCCATAAATATTGACTGATATGTTATTCTAATAGTTCATGGAATTCTTAAACGTTTTCTCCAGCACTGCAGTTTAAAAGTATCAGTTTTCCAGTGCCAGACTTTACTTATTGTCTAACTCTTATAGCCATATGTTATTACTATGGAAAACATAGTTTTGACTATATGGACATTTGTTCCCTTCTCTACCTTTCTCCTATGCCCTGCATCACATTTACATATTTTGGCTTAGCTCTTTCCTGTCAGATTACAAATTTCTGAGTATGCTTTCCTTAACTTGAAAGTCTGTTCCTTCCATTATCCTTGCAAGTAAAATATAATTATTTCAGTCTCTTGTAATCATCCCATAAATGGCAGAATTCCCCATTGCCTCTTTGAACAATAGTTCTATATTTATTTTGAATATCTCCTCTTATATCTTTGCCTAAATTCTACTTCCCCTTAAATCTTCCAGCAAAATCTTTTAGCAAGGAAAAATATTTATTTTATGCAATTTTGTCTAACCTCTGACACCTTTAAATAAAGCAGTTACAAGTTATCTCTACCAGTGGTGACTGATGAATTCAAAGTAAAGGGGGCATTACAGGAAGCAAATTAATGATTGGGCCTAACTTGAATGGGGTACAGATGCATTACAGCAGGTCAGTGACTATGTATCTGTGATGAAAGAGCTGGTACAGCCTCTCTCATCAATACTTTGCCTCAGTATCCACATATTGTTTCTTTATTGACTATATACATCTCTGATGATGTCTATGACCAAGGAATATAGCAATAATAATATAATAATATAAAAAATAATAACAATAGCAGTAGTCACAGCAATGTATTTTAGCTTGTTTTACTCAAAACACTCTAGTTTTACAAGGTCAGATAAATGTATATTAAATTGAGATCAAATGACAGGAGAGGACAGTCAGTTTCAAGTACAGACTGTCTTCATGTGGACATCTAAATATCTGGTTGTGATAAAATGAGTGAAGATGTATATAAGTAATAGTCATAATAGCACTTTTCATGTCATTGTTGCCAAATGAATACAGTGAAACCCATTGCATCTTAAACTGTGTGCAATAACACACACACACACACACACACACACACACACACACACACACACACACACACACACACACACACACACACACATCAAGTAGTTACAGCCAGTTTATTGAATATGTACAATGTAAATGCCTGACTGTGAGCAAGTAAATGAATAATGTATTTCAGCTTTTTGCAAGCAGACATATAAACCCTACTGCAACTCCTTGCATGCATATACACAGAACACAACACACACACACACACACACACACACACACACACACACACACACACACACACACACACACACACACACACACAAAACTTTAAGTATCAAAAATACATACCACCCTACATAATCACCCTAGAGATTGTGGATGCTTTGATTCAAGTTGCCTCAGGAAACTGTCACCTAAAACAGCCTGAGCTAATAGGAAAGCCTGTACACTGCTTCATCTAACAGGATATGCAGCCTCCTTTGGAACACATTACATGCAGTAAAATACAACACTCATCTGGGGCACTTACCTTGTATGTGCTTGCTATTACCACGTAATGCAGATCTATATGTCTTTGTTTCAAATTTATGTGTACTGCATCTCTTTTAAATCCATTTTATGATTTCAATTTCACATTTTTTCACATTTTTGAATTTCACAGCTCAAAACCTGAATTCAGAGAATTAAAAAAAATGTTATTATACTTTTCAATTATTTGTTAGAAAAGTATTTTGGAAATACTTTCCTGTTTTCTGTTTCAAACTGGCAGAAGTGACCAGTGGAAAAAAAATCCAGACTTCTTTCTGCTGTTAACAAAGCCAAGGTCTTCCTCGACAGTGAATTTTAGATGACATAGTTCAATACTGCAGAAGCAGTTTGGTACATCTCTGAAGGACACTGGCAAGCTGTTGAAGACTGACAGATTATTGAAAAACATCATATCTGTGATTTCTTAGACACCGTGGACAGATAAAACTGATTCACATGCATTTTTAGGAACTGTGATTTAACATGATTTAGAAGTATACAGAATAATCTAATAATATTTTCATTACTCAGATTTGCTTTGCATTTTAAATAACCCTTGCATGATATTTGTATGACTCTGCTTTCCAGTGTACAGTAGTCATACCTCTAGCATGAGAATGGGAATGATGCAAAGACACACATATACACACACTCACAAACATACAACTTTTTAAAAAATAAAAAGTAGTTGACAGTTATTCTTTTTTATGTTATGCAATGTTAATCAGTAGCAGGCATATGTGTGAATTTTTATGTTTAACTGTGTGTTTTTGGGAGGTATCTTTCCACATGAAGTAGGCAGCAGTAACATGAGATTAAGATGCACAAACAGAAGAACTGTAAATATAAATTTGTTCTCTAGTAGAAGTGGAAAATCCACAACTTTATGGCCAGACATATAAAAAAAAAATCCAAATAAATAAATAAATAAAATTTTGAAACTCATAGTTATACCTTTTAAATGTTTTGCTTGGTAGCTCCCCTTTATACTCCTGATATGGGAGCTTGATCCCCATACCCTAGTTCCTTACATATCCTAACTCCAAGATTCCTGTATCTTAGAGTAAGGGGACTATTCCAAGATAGTACAACCTCTAACTTCAGTATATTCCTCCATCTTTGTACTTGCAGTTCTGCAATTTTAATGATTGCAATTCATATTATCAACAGGCAGCCTTGAAAACTGGTATAACTGTTTTTATAACTTTCGTCTTTCAATTAATCCATGTTTATCAAGGATTTTTTTCCTTCAGAAATTGAAAAAAATGTAATACTCAACAAGTTCTTCCCATCACCGTAACTGCTTTACTTAACTAAAGAATTAATGTTGCCGTATGCTAAGTGTAATAATGATCTCTGCATTGGATTTCATAGAGCCCTTTGGGCTTTTGATTTATTAGCATTAGATGTGAGATGGAATGGTCTGATTATGTTGTATAGCTTTTGCTTCATTATTATAATTTTTATTAATGTGGTTTAGGCAGAATTTTCTGTTTACCTTTCTTTAGCTCGCTACTCTGTGACCCATCTGATTATCAGACTCTACTGAACAGTATTAATGGACTCTTTCCATTTTAAGATTCTCCACACATGAAAAGATATATTTATGTTCATAATTGCAAAAATAGAGTTATGTAAGCATCTAACAGTGTCCTAATTTCAACAGATGAACTCAAATATAGTAGATCTTTTTATGTGTTATCCAAAAGAGGACTTCTGAAATGCTTTTAAAGGTTGCTACATTTAATTTATAAACATTGTTTTAATCCAGGAGTGTCCAACTGGTGTACCAGGGGACATAGCCCAGCCAACCAAAGCAGTTTATCTGATCCTCAGCATGTTCCACAACAGTCTACTTTGACTATACAGATGCATTTTGGAAACGGTAATGTGACTCACAAATCTTTTCAAGCATAGTAAGTGGCCCCTAAACCATATGGAAAGTAGCTCCTGAACCAGAACAGCTGGGCACCCCAGTTTTAATCTGTAGCATCTAGATTTGTTTTTGGAATGTATCATGGTGTTATTTTAGGGAGTATACATTTCTGTGTCTAGAATAGCCTGAGTGGCCCTTGTTATGCGAATTTGAACATGCAACATTTTACCCATATTTTAACCACTTTTATTTAAAAGTTCCTCTGCACTAACATTTCTTTAAACAGTATTTCAACAAGTATGTGCTTACCAATGATCTGGAAACTTTGTCTAATAATATGATTATTTGCTGTAAATGTTTATACCCTATTAAACAGTACGAGTTCAAATGAGTAAGAATGGTACAGCTGGAGAAAGTAGACAAGTTTATACATGTGATATAGATAATGAAACATAATATTGTTGAATTGTCTAATGTGTAGCTCATGACATATTTCAGAGCTGGCAATAACTTTAGTATAGATTTGTTAACCCCTGGACACTTTATTATAAGCCAAAAGTCTTTTAGGATACCATATTGATACCATAGGCTATGATTTAGGGCAAAACTGGTTCACTTGACTTACTAGATCTTGACAGCGTCATTGCTGTTATCCCTGTACCAACTACTGAAGTGATGATTTTTCTTTTTTTTTTTCAAACACCTTTATTGAATTATCACTTAATTCAGACTTATAGAAAGCAAACAATGAAATTCCTTGAGCTGATCAGTTATGAGTGACAGTCTTACAGACAGTAGCTTTCCTGATAAGAGAGATGCTTTGCATAAAATAGCATTTTCTATGTAGAAATATTAAATGCTTATTGTGATGATTTGTATTAACTTTTTAATGGTATCATTTTTATTGGAGTATATGTAACAAAACATTTCAACAATACCATTTAACATACACATTTTCATACAAAATGTTCATTCCACATTTGTTTACCACATTGTGCAGCATATTTGCCATATTACATATAACACAGGCAAGGATTCACGAAGCCTCCGTGTAAGAGTTATAACTCTTACATGGAGGCTGCAGTTAAATGGAGTGATGTCAGCATGCTTTGCATATTCATGAGAGCATGCTGAATCACACCTAAGTCTAACACGGTCCATGTACGACAGTAGGGGGCATGTCCGTAGGCCAAGCCCTGCAAGCGGACACGCCCCCAAAAGTGTAAAAGTGCCCAAGTAAACACCCACAACAGAGTCCACGGAAATGTGAATAAACACAACACAACACATGCCCCCACAGACTATGAACATAAAATATATAAATGAACATGTTATATATTTTTTTTAAATTGTAAAGATGTTTAACCGTGAGTGCGCTCGTTTGCACAGGCGTGCCTGTAGCGCAGCTACAGTTAGCAGTCAGTGGGAAAGCATATAAGAACTAAATATGCAAAATAAGCCAGAAAGCAATAGCGTAGCAGTAGAGATGTTGGCTGAAGAGCAGGCATTCATGGTTCGAGCCCCCACAACACCAATTTTTTTTTTTTCAAAATAAGCAGGAAACAAGTCCCTGACAAATATGTACACATAAAACCACAATTTATGTAAAATGTAATGAAATAGCCCATTTATATTGAAGAAATGTGAGGTAACAAAAGAATAAAAAATACCAGATGTGCTCATAGCTGAGCTACAGTTTAACAGAGTGAGTGCATCTGCCCGTAGATGAGCAGTGGTTTAACTGGTGCAAAATGAGTGCCCGTAGCTGAGCAGTGGTCTAACACGCTAAATCTATGTGCCCCTAACTGAGTTGAGCGTAATATGCGTGCCGATAGCCAAATGAGGCTTAAAGCAGCGTACCCTGTTTGCACGGAGCTGCGCACCGCGCAAACAAGCTAACCGACGGGCAACGTTGAGCAAGCCGTATCAAAACTGCCTTTACACAGACACACCCATCAGCATGTCTAGACAGTCATGAAAAATAAAAAGCAGTGGCCAGGTTTGAACCCAGGATACTATACACCATAGTCAAGGTACCAAACCACTAAGCCATGACAGCAGTACCTAGAAATGCAATAATAGCTAATATATAGGAATGAATACAAACTGGAGCATGACAATGCAGGTTTACTGAAGTTGATACAATTCCAAAATGGCCAATCACAGATATGTGCGGGAAAAACGGACTATATAAGCCCCATAGGCGGGAATACACAGCATAAACGATTGTAGAACTGACCTGCAGGCAGAATGACAGGAGTAGGAGAGGGTAGTTGCTTTCGAGCACAGAGGTGGGGTGTTGAGGAGTCCAGGTACATGGTCTGGCTCCTAGTCCATAATCATGAGGCCCAACTCATACAGGGCCAGGTCCTCTGGGGAGCATACAGGGCCGAGGCGTGGGACCGGTTGGCTCATGATCTCACCAGTGCCACAGGGATTCCAAGGACTGGTGAGCAGGTCCGTCACCACCATGCGGACCTGAAGAGATGCAAGCAGGACCAACTGAACCTTTGGATCCAGGAGGCCCGGCAAACACCCAACGCCCCACTACTGAGTAAGTAGCATTTAATTATGTATGTAAGAAATGAAACTAGCTGATATTATGGAGATGTGTATTCCAATATTACTTCATTTATATTACAGCTGCAGGTGTCCGTTCTGCGAACCGCAGAGCCTATGGCGATAGGCTGGTGCGGTTGCGCCACCAGGCAGGTCAGTAATCCACTACCAGTAACTGTAAAGAAATATAAAAGTATGACAGTCAGCAAAAGAGTGCAGTGTAGTCAGTAAGGAATAAAATCTGCAAGTAACAGTGTGAAAGTGTATGCAAGTATTGCTTGATTACAAAAGTGTGTTTCAGCCTGTAAGCTAAACCGAAAAATGAAACTGTCTGACATATATTCTGAAATAAAAATGACCTACCTGTAAGAAAATAGTACACAACCTGCAGCAGGCTGAAAAGTATAGCTGCAGAAGATGATGAAATCACATGTGTGAAATATATCCCTGTGGAAATACTGAAACATGACAGAAGTGAGACTGCTGGAAAGGATTGTAATAACTACAGGTAAAACATGTCAATAAAGCCTAGAAGTAAGTACCATCCTGAATAGTAAAATGAAAGCAAGTGAGAGAGTGTGAGAAAGTGTCATGAATCCAGCAATACAGTAGTAATAACCCCTGAATAAAGTATACTGCAGTCAAGACAGAATGAAATGCATGTGAGATTCAAAACCAAACAGCAAAATCTGTTCAAAGTGTTCCTGCATCTGGAATGTGTATCCCAAAATCTGGATATGTTGCTCTCAGTCTGCAATATGCAGATAGGATGATTGTCTGATATACCAAACATCCACACTTGTCTACAGCTATATAAAGCAAATGTAGCAGGATGATGTAGCTGAACAAAGCTAGATATGAATGTGTATGAAGAACCATAAAATGTATATTGATGTTGCAGTAACAGTCCTATCACCAAGTTGAAATAGTTATCATATAGGAAACTGTAGTCAGAACAGTAGTGTGTATATAACTGTAGCTATTAGAAATGTACAGCATATGTATTGTTATTCGAAGGTGTTAATATTACTTTCTTTACCCCACCCTATAACCACATATAACCCATTCCACGTGAAAATGGTATGTACAATCACAATTAACACCCCTGGACGTTTGTCCTGTTGGGTCATATATATTTGCATGTCCGTTGATGCATCTGCCCTGTTCATACATCCACACCTGATGGCCTGTTGCCATCAATTAACCCTGCATGTTGTTGGACTGTGTATTTCTGTTCAAATTATGCATGTGTTATGCACGCTGTTCAATGGTGTGAATATCGGGTGTTTGGTTAATGGGAATACTAATGCATGCTGTTACAACTAATTGTGAATGGTATTATATGTCACTAACCCAAACTGTCATGACATAATGCAAAACATAGGACGACAGGGAAGGCGGGTTCCAGCGGACCCACCTCTCCCACCTCAGCTGGTGAGTGCACCTGGCACTAGTGCCGAGTCCGGACCCTCCTCCGGTGGCCCTGTGCCACCTGCAGGTGGAAGCTCTGCAGGGGACGGGGCTCGCCCCCCCTCTGCAAGTGTGGCCGGAGGAGAACCACCACTCACCCTCTGTAGCGTCCGGACTGTGGTGAGTAGGGAGATTCGGGACTCTGTTCTCGAGCCCCTACGCCAGCTCGAGGCACGGGTGGCGCAACTAACGGGCATGCCTGTTGCCCCGCCTACACAGCCCCCAGCACAGCCCCATCCTGGGCAGTGAAGGAACAGTGGCAACTGCCTATGGGTGGGGATATCAGTTCCACTGTTGCCATCTGTGGGCTCATGGGCTGTGGATATCCTAACCTCCGTCTCCGTCAATTGTGTAACCCCCCCACATGTGTCATACACCGCCCCTGTATGCGTCTTGTTTGTCTTGTCTGTTTACCTACCCAACCTACCTCCCCAGCTGTACTGACTTCCTTCACCTGACATACCACTCTCACCTGAAAAAAAAAAAAAAAAAAGGGCACTCTGTACCCACAAAAAAATTACGCCCCATACATAGCTGCCCTTTCCGCACACATGTCTGCTGGACATGGAACCTATCAATTACAATTGGCTGTACAAGTATTATTGTTGTCCTGACACCTCTCTCAGGGGTGGAAGGTTTCAAATGTCACACCAAATTACATACATATGCACAGCTGTTGCTGATGAAGAAATGGGCAGCTATGGGCCTTACCTACATCCCTCCTGCACATCCCAAGCTTATTTCCCTACTGTCTTACCCTCTTTGTGACCCCTTTTTCACCACTTTCCTGTCTCCCCATTTTCTTTTCTTTCAAAGAAAATAGCGCGGGTGTGCGCAAGAGTAAGCACGTTTAAGTGGTTGTAAGTGGGTGTGCGCTTGTGTGCGCGGAGCTAAACGCCAGTGTGCATGTGTGAGCTCCGCGCAAACCAGCGCTAACCCGGTTACAACTGCTTAAAAGTGCCTTAGTCACTTTGATTGACAGGTCTTGTAGTCAGTTCAGAAGCAAAATAAAATCCCACTGGCAGTCCCGAACCCAGGACCTTGGAAACAGTAGTCTGCATGACTTACCACTAAGCCATGAATCCTATACCAAAACATTGTGTTAAAATAAATATCATGTAATAGTAGGAATGGATGTAAAGGGAATATAGATGTGTAGTACACAAAGCATGCCATTTAGAATTACTATCAAAACTAGTGGATTTCCATAATAGTAGTGTGTGAACAGAAACAGCCATGCTAGTTGGTAGCTAGTAGGTAATAATGTCACTATAGCACCTTGCAAGCCACACACATACTCACAGCAGGATAATCACTGCCCATACCCCACAACCTCTTACAGGAACACATCTGGACCAAGTAATAAAATATGTGGAGCAAAGGCCCAAAACCAGAGACACATTACAAATAATGTTACAACAAATGCAGACAGTTCAGAGAGTAACAGGGTCTGCATTTTGTGGGATGTTTGGAAGGGTATGAAGTCTGAAACTTGAATGTTTGTCACCATATTCTGACTTGAGCCCAGAGTGATTTGCCAGAAAAAGGTGTGCATGAGATATTGACCAAAATATGAGGCAGAAATGTGGACAACCTGCAAATATCTGTACACATGATGGGTCTGACACCACCATATTCGAAAAGTTAAGAGCCTAGACATAGCAACAATGAATGACTTACAGGGATGCCCCACAGACTCCATGTGAAATGTACAAACAGTAGGCAGAAAGGTGTAACACATGCAATGGTAACTATGGAGTCCTGAAAGTATTCACCACTTGCATGGCAGAAAAAGTGTAGTAATACATATGCTCATGCTAACCCACAGTCACAACTGCAGCATACCAGACATTTTAATGGGTGTACCCCACTGATATGTATCATTCCATGAGGCAGATAACAGATGAACCTGAAAGTCTCTGGGGCCTGCTCAGCAGCATACTCAAATACCCTAATAGATGTCAAGGCCCACACCATGGCCAGACCACAGTGCATGCTGTAACACCCTAGCAGATATAGCAAGCATTCCAAGGTGTGAATGTACATGGAAAATAGGAAAGCTACAGCAGCACACTACAGTCAGAACACCTAGCAGGCATACAAGTAGTGACTGTAAAGGGCAAATATTGAAGCCTTAGCAACAAAGTGCAAGCAAAAGTGAAAGGAAAGCACACACACACACACACATTTACAGTAGTAGTAGTTGTATTGGTATGTTGAGGTGCCTCCTTCGTGGAGTGGAACCACTGCTGCTGTGCACCAGTGTACAGGTACATATCCTGTAGTCAGGCTAGTGTTACATAGCACTTCTATATGTGTGTTTAGCTCCTGTCAGAGTTTATGTAGCATGCAACTGGGGATACCATCAGGTCCCATTCATGTTGTGTATTCTGCTGTCCTGAGGGTGCCTCTCACCTGGACATCTGTGATGACAGGGAGGTTACAGTCAGCTGGGATAACTATGTCTTATTTTGGGGGAGAGGGCGGGGTGACACCTGCACTGAACCTGTCTGCCACAATGTTGTCAATATCTGTGGTGTCAGTGAAATATTTGTTGTTGTGTACTAACTATGGGCATAGAGGATGGATCCTGACCAGGTTGCTAACATAACTGAAGAAGGCCTTCTGGTTATCTATAGTGTCCCTCTTGATTTCCCTCTCAAAGTTGCCCATGGATGTTTGTATGATGGAAAATAGATCCTTACTAGTGCTGCTCAGACATGCCCTCCCTTTATGGAATTATGCTCTGTCTTGCAGTAGCTTCCATCTTCTGTAATACAATCTGTCTATGGCTGGGGTCCACCAGACAGGATGCTGTCCCTTTGTGGAGAGTGTCTTGGTCATATATGGGATTGCATGATCCATGCATTCTCGGAGATGTCTGTAGAAAGCAATTGTGTAGGGGTCAGCATTGTGGGTTGTATCTGCCACTGGCCCAGTGGGCTGAAAGGATACCATGTCACTGTTACAAAGTGTAAAGTTTGCATCTGTAATGTTATTCACTATAGTCGTTTGTGCTGGTGGTGGAGGTGGGATATGTATATCCAGGGCAATCAGTGTGCGGTCAGCTCACAGTAGTTGATGATGTAGGCCATACAGTACCTAGATACAAACCCCCAGAGTGAGGAGGTGCTCTTGACCTGAATCAGTGTTCTGACTGCTGGGGTTTGGTAGTATGTCATATTGAGTGTGCCAGGTACTGTTGCACAGTTGCTGGCTGAGCACTGATACCTGGCCATTTACATGTGTATCCACCAATAGACAGACAAATGCTATATATGTGAGATATGTTGTATCATAACAGTCGAGTAGCATGTGTAGTATGTGTGCCAAATTCTGCTGACATATATTGCTGATATCAGGTTATTTTCTTTCTCAGGTACATGGCCCACCCACGGAATCCCACTTACTCCACAGCTGTGGATGAGGAGATACACCAGAGCCTGGTGCAGGATTATGCAATACTCTTTTCCCGCACCAGCCAGAATCAGCAGGAGAGGGCTGCACTGTGGCAAGACCTTGTCCGTCGGGTAAATGACATAGGCACGCATAATAGGACATATGAGCAGGTACGACATCACTGCAGTGATTTAATCAGACAAGTCCGTCAGCGTGCATCAGATATCCACAGGCAACAGGTCGCCACAGGTGGTGGGGTGGCTACACATCCCCCACTCACCAGACTGGAGGGACTACTCATGAGTGTAGTGGCTCCAGTCCGCCAGCAACAATAACAGCAGCAGACATGCATTATAATGGAGGCTGGAGCCACGCAGCAGCAAGACAGTGAACGTGCAGGTAATATGCCCTATGTATAGTTGACTGTTGTGTACACTGGTAGTTAATGCATGTGTGAGGTGTGTCCTTGGTTTGTATCTGTCACCATAGTATTTAATGTGCAAGTGTGATATCCTCAATATTAGCAGCTGACCTGTGAAAGGCGACTGTTGTACTACTGACCTGTATCATACTCAGTAACAATGGCACAGTTGTGCCCACTGACATTAGTTTCTTCACGTCTGCAGGTCCCTCTGGTATAACAGCAATGCAGCCTATCCATGCTGGTGAGTGTGTATTAACAATTCCTGTAATAGTTTTGATAGAAATAGTACTATTTGGCTCACTTAGTAGTGCTCTTTGTATGCATGTAGGTGTGTCTGTGTCTGTGTGTTGATATCACGCATACTGAGTACTGTACAATTGTGTGAAACTGTGTGCATGTGTGCATGTGTGCATGCGTGCATGTGTGCACATGTGCATGTATGCACGTGTGCATGTGTGCATGTGTGCACGTGTGCAGGTGTGCATGTGTGCATGTGTGCACCTGTGCATGTGTGCACGTGTGCATGTGTACATGTGTGCACCTGTGCATGTGTGCATGTGTACATGTGTGCATGTGTGCATGTGTGCACCTGTGCATGTGTGCACGTGTGCATGTGTACATGTGTGCACCTGTGCATGTGTGCATGTGTACATGTGTGCATGTGTGCATGTGTGCATGTGTGCATGTGTACATGTGTGCACCTGTGCATGTGTGCACCTGTGCATGTGTGCATGTGTGCATGTGTGCATGTGTGCATCACTGGTAATGTGTAGACATTGTAAACTGTGTTTCCTGTTTACCTCCCACAGGTTCTGGTGCTGCTCTGGTGTCATGTAGCAGGGAACCTGAATCAGGTGCCGTGGGTACTGATAATGATGACATCTGTGTAATGGCACAGGAAGGTATGCCAGGGTCCGCCATTGGTCAGACGATTGACAGTACACAGCTGTCGACCCCATCAATGCGCACAGTTATCCTGCCAATACACCCTTTGTCACCAATGTCCCTAGGTGATGGACAGCATACAGTGGGCATTGACCAGGGTAATGTGGTATCTGTGGCACATGCCTCCCCACACAGCAGCCATGGGCATGGCCCAGAGATGGTACCACACAGACAGATGTCCAGGGGTTCTCGTGGGAGCATCTGTGGGCGTACTGCCCCTGTCAGACGTGCCCACAGAGGTCTTACAACCTCAGCTATGTTTCAGGCTGTCATGCAAGCACAGTCACGTATGGAACGGTACACCAGACAGGGTCTGAGGGAGCTGACAGCATGTCGCACAGCCATGACTGACAGTATGCGTGACATTGCGGCTGCCATCCGTGATTTCACCGATGTCATAGACAGACGTTGTGGGGACATATTAGACCGGTTCCACAACTACATGTCCATGAGCCAGAGCGATGGTGGGCGGTTGAGGCGTCGACGTGGCCGTATGCCAGCAACAGCAGCAGCTGGCAGTCGTCGCGGATGACAACAGGGCCACGGCCGCCCCCGTAGTGCCAGCAGCAGCCCCAGCAATGCTGGGTCTGTGCTGTCATCAGACCGCCCCAGGAGACCACATGCACGTGGCTCTGGCCAGGCCCGACAGGGATCTGTGTCCAGTCAACGAACACCTGCTTCTGATGACAGTACCCAGTCTGGGTTGGTACTGGATACGGTCCGTAGCACCCCTGCAAGGCACAGGTACCATGTCCATGGCCAGAGACACTGATCTGTATGACGTGGCAGGTACAGTCTGTGGCTGTCCACAAACACCAGTATATGGCAGCCATGAGGTGGAACTGTGTGCATCCATACACACATGCAAATTGACAACACCTAGGGCTACCGCATACATGCACACACTGCATCAACATTGCCCCACCTTCTACTGCTGTCCCTCACCAACACACATACACATACATGTCAATCGGTGGTATCGGTGGCTGACTCAGGCATGCCAAGTTCACACCCTGTGCATATGATGAAACTGTGCCACCTCCTGCAATCTGTAACAACTGTGCAGGTACAGGTTAACATGTTGCTGATGCACAGGGTGACCACATAGATGTGTAGTAATAGTATCATGTTGTTAACAGTACTGTGTGCTGAATTAATTGTGGGTACATCACAGCATGCCTGATGCAGTAAGTGTGTGATTGTCATGTACTGTTGTCTACACCCATGGTAATTACCATAGTGTATCATCTGCACATGTTGGCATACTAGTGGTAATGATGTCAACAGAAGGCTACATACATAGGTAGCACAGGGGATAAGGTAATGAATGTGGTAATACGCAATGATGGACATGTAAATTGCAAATGGCATGTTGCCCACACTGGACTCTGCAATGCAGATGCTTGAGGATGTTGATATGTGTGCAGTACTACACGACTGGTACAGGACACACAGGAGCACCCTAGCACTGCATGCTCACATCTCATACCATGCTAGACAGCCCCAACACACAAAACTGTCACAGGAGGGAGAGTCCCCATATATGTCAGGGATACTGTGGTGGCAGGCCAGGTAGCATACATCCTACTAAGTACGGAACCACTGAGTGAAGGCTCAGTGTCTGTTATTTGACATGTGTATTACTGCAGGTATGAGCACATGGGTTTCCATCCAGTTATTGTACATCCTGACAGTACATGGTCTGTGCACTTGTGTGCGCTGAGACTGGACCCTAGCCATCTGACCCATGTATTTCCATGTACATGTTCATAGTGCCTGCATATTTGCAGTGTTACCTACTGGAAGTGGTACAGCTTGTTTGTTGTACAATGGACTACATGCAGCCCTGTTTACTGTAGCTTTGTTTGCATGCATGTTTGCTTGCAATTACCCTGGAATACTGACCACACCTGCAATGCATAGTTATAGAGCTTCTGTGGACTCCTAGTGCCATCTGCATAGCTTACTATATGTATGTCCATGTCCCACTTGACAGGATGTCACTGTTTGTTCTGTTCACATGTACATTGCCTGTGACACAGTGCATATGACTTACCTGGCATGTGTCCATGTGAGCAGTCATATATGCTACTGCTAACTAATCACAGGCACTACACCTTCACATATTCATCTTCTGTTGAACTACCTGCTTCGCTAGGGATGGCCTGCACCTGTCACCCCTGGGCTTTCAGATATTGGCAAAGGCTCTTGCTACCCCCATAGTGCCTATGTTAGGCAAGGCTCAAATGACAAACCCACCTTCATAGGTATCACAAGGGATAAGAAACTAAGAGTAATGCTACCCAACGCCAGAAGTCTAAACCTCCAGATGCATGCACCGAAACTCTCCTTGGCATGGAGAACATCGATATCTGTGCAGTAACAGATGCCTGGTTCAGAGCTACTGAGAGCACACCAGCACTACCAGGTTTAACCTGTTTGATTTCTTTGAAACAGTCACCAAGGCCATTGATGAGGGGAAGGTGGTTCACACAGCCTACCTGGACCTCGCAAAAGCCTTCACAACAATACCCCACTTGGGCATTCTAGAGAAGCTCACCAGCTTAAATATAAGCCCTATGTCACTAGATGGATTGCACAGTGGCTCAAGGACAGAACCCACATGGTTAGAATTGCTGGAGCCATGCCAGACTCCAAACCAGTTACGAGTTGTGTCCCACAAGGCTCAGTCCTGGGACCTCTCTTGTTTGGTATATATTTATTGGAGGTACAGGCCAACATGGACGGACTGTGGCTGACCAAATATGCAGATGACTGCGAACTGGCCACCATAATTGACTCTCCAGCCGACACAAGCATCTTCCAAAGGGGCATCATAGAAACAGACAACTTGTGCCAGAGCAATGGCCTTCAGCTGAACAGTGTTTAGAAAGGGAAATG
This sequence comes from Protopterus annectens, assembly GCF_019279795.1. Taxonomy (NCBI): domain Eukaryota; kingdom Metazoa; phylum Chordata; order Ceratodontiformes; family Protopteridae; genus Protopterus; species Protopterus annectens. The sequence goes on along the minus strand of NC_056731.1, from coordinate 1,483,918,479 downwards.
TGCATCCTGTAGTCTGTTCTCCTAGTTGCCAAAAGGGACATTTTCTTCACACACAATTGCATACACACTAACCCCCGTCAGATAAACACACACACTTGCAGGATTCAAACCCCTACCTTACTATGTTATGACAGTTGAGATGGACGCATTAGCAGAGCGTGCTAGTCGCACTACTGAGAGGCTTTTCTTCTCCTGCTATACTTATAGAGTGCTGACATCATCGGTGTTTAGAAAGGGGAATGTGCATCCTGTAGTCTGTTCACCTAGTTGCCAAAAGGGACATTTTCCTCACACACACTAACCCCCCTCAGCCAAAAACACACACTTGCCATTTGCAGGATTCAAACCCCTATCTGACTACGTTATGACACTTGAGATGGACACATTAGTGGAGTGTGCTATTCGCATTACTGGGAGGTTTTCCTTCTCTTGCTGTACTTATAGGGTGCTGACATCATCAGTGTTTAGAAAGGGAAATGTGCATCCTGTAGTCTGTTCTCCTAGTTGCCAAAAGGGACATTTCCCTCACACAAAATTGCACACACACAAATCTCTCTCGGACAAACACACACTTGCAGGTTTCAAACCCCTACCTAATTATGTTATGACACTTGAGATGGACGCATTAGCGGAGCGCGCTATTCGCATTACTGAGAAGTTTTCCTTCTCCTGCTATACTTATAGAGTGCTGATATCATCGGTGTTTAGAAAGGGGAATGTGCATCCTGTAGTCTGTTCTCCTAGTTGCCAAAAGGGACATTTCCCTCACACAAAATTGCACGCACCCAAATCCCCCTCAGACAAACACACACACTTGCCGGATTCAAACCCCTACCGATCTATGTTATGACACTGGAGACAGATGCATTAGCAGAGCACGCTATTCACATTATTGGGAGGTTTTCCTTCTCCTGCTATACTTATAGAGTGCTGACATCATCGGTGTTTAGAAAGGGGAATGTGCATCCTGTAGTCTGTTCTCCTAGTTGCCAAAAGGGACATTTCCCTCACACAAAATTGCACACACACAAATACTTCTCAGACAAACACACACACTTGCAGGATTCAAACCACTACTTAATTATGTTATGACACTTGAAACAGACGCATTAGCGTAGCACGCTATTTGCATTATTGGGAGGTTTCCCTTCTCCTGCTATACTTATAGAGTGATGACATCATCAGTGTTTAGAAAGGGGAATGTGCATCCTGTAGTTTGTTCTCCTAGTTGCTCAAAGGGGCATTTACCCTCAGCCAAACACACACACTTGCCATTTGCAGGATTCAAACCCCTATCTAACTATGCTATGACACTTGAGATGGATGCATTAGCAGAGTGCGCTATTCGCATTACTGGGAGGTTTGCCTTCTCCTGCTTTACTTATAGAGTGCTGACATCATCTGTGTTTAGAAAGGGGAATGTGCATCCTGTAGTGTGTTTTCCCAGTTGCCAAAAGGGACATTTCTCTCCCACAAACTTACACACAAACTAACCCCACTCACACACACATACACACTGAGCATTTGCAGGATTCAAACCCCTACCTAACTATGTTATGACACATGATGGACGCATTAGCGGAGCACGCTATTCGCATTACTGGGAGGTTTCTTTTCTCCTGCTGTACTTATAGGGTGCTGACATCATCGGTGTTTAGAAAGGGGAATGTGCATCCTGTGGGGAGGCAGACGCCAAGCACACTCTGGCTAAGCTGTCATTCCCTAGGGCAAACAGCCTAGTGTTGACCTCTACACCCATATGTTTAATTGTCAAATGCACATTATTTGTTGCTGATAGACTGTTTGCACATCTTTATTGCCATAGCATTCCCTGTTTGTATGAACAACTTGTGCATCTGTGGAAGATGTTTGCATATGGGAGGGATCCACTATATCACGTATGTCTCTGTAGTCATTTAACTGTGTGCAGTGGGAAGACTGCTGTAATGTGGTTGGTTCCTGGAATAACACGTAAAAATACCAGATATGTGTGTCCAACTGCTAAACTGAGATTTGGCCTAAGTGTGTGAGCATGCCCAATTCAGCCTTCCCATGGCATGTTGTCTGACATATGTCTCATTTATCAAAGTGTGTGAGCATGCCCAGTGTGAGCATTCCATATGTTGAACTCTGCAGCCCACCACATTTGTGGATGAGTGTGAACTTCAACAAATATCACCCGTTTATGGTTGTGTGTTGTGTGTCATGTTGTGTAGTTACTGTACAACTGCTTTGTGTGTGAACACAACAGGATTATACTGTGCCTGCAGTGTTTGCATGGGATACTTTGCATACAGTTGTCAACATCCTTTCACACTGACCTAACACTGTAGTACTGTATAGTGTACTGGTAGTACTTTGACTGTGGTGGACAGTATCCTGGGCTTTAGTGCTATCACTGCTTTACATTTCGATAGTGAGCACAACAGCCTGGTTAGGGGCCAGTTGTGTACATCTGACCATGTTGCATTCTGTTCAGATATGAACTACTTAAACCAGGCTTGTCCAACATTGGTAGTGTATTCCACAACATAAGTGTACATTTGCAAACACTAGCGATGTGCCCTAGTCCATGTCTAATGCTAGTTGGAGAGTGTGTTTGTCATTCAACACACATTGTAAGTGGAGTTTGCCATGACATATGTCATGGTTAGTATACTGTGCATCTGTCTACCTGTGACATGACAGTGATACCCAGGATAAAGCTACCATCTCCCATCCACTCATCAAGATTCCTATTGAGGAAAATTGATAAGTGTCTCTATGGGTAGCCTGTACTGGGAGTTCACTCATGGGTGGGGATGGCTTCTGTGTTATGGATCATGCAGTACAGCTTGTCCTATGTAAGTCAGTGCTGGGGTTCAGGTCTCTCATGTGCATAGCTCACTGCCATTCAGATTGTACAAGGTGCAGCATGTTTATTGATACCAGCAACACAGGCAACACATGGCATCTGTGCAAGCTCTTTGATACTCCTGGTGAGGTACTGTTGGGGACTTTACAGTTGATGGAGGTGTCTGCTGAGGTACATCCCACAGGGGCTATTGTAGTCAATTGTACCGCTGATGGAGGATGACTGCAGAGCCACAATGACCTCCCCTTATCTAGATCTGACAACCTTCATGATTAGGTGGGTATATGGTATGTTTCTGTAAACTGTTTGTCCAATGCAGGATATCTATCACCTTGTGTCCCCAGGTCTCTCATTACATGTTAACTACATAATGGGTTAACACCTATGTGGTAATTGGTGGGCACTTACTGTATATCCATGGGGGTTGACTATACACTTTTCTGCAATTAGCTTGCTGACATGGCTATGGCACCAGTTGTCTGTTTCTATGTGGCCCTTTTGTGGGATGCTTGTGTCAGCTGGTGGATCATATATGGTGAGCAGTTTGTAGTCCTCTGCAAACATGTTCAGACACAGTCCTTCCATGTTTGCCTGTACCTATGGGACATATATACCAGACGAGGGAGATCCCAGGACCAAGCCTTGTGGGATGCCAGTTATATCTGGTTTGTAGTCTGACATGGCTGCAGCATGTCTGACCATGTCTGTTCTGTCCTTGGTCTGGTTTGCATCCCCTCTACTGACATAGGGGTTTATATTTAAGCTGTTGAGCTTATCTATAATGAATACGTAGGGTATTGTATAGAAGCCTTTTCAAGGTCCAGCTACGCTGTGTGGACCACATTGCCCTCATCAATGACCTTAATGACTGTTTCAATTGAGTCAAACATGTTTAGGGGCAGGATCTGCACTTAAAAAGCCACACTGGGTAGGGTCCGGTGTCAGTAGGTCCCCAATATCTTTATGTCTGTGGTACATGCTGATCCTTTCCATAGCTGTGCAGACCGAGCTTCTCAGGATTCTGGGGTAGTAGTTTTCAGTATCCATTCAGGCAACACCTTTGTTGAGAAGGACCACTGTTGTTGTACACTGCTCTTTGGGTACATATTCTGTGGTAAGGCTGACATTGAGCAGTAGTGTGATTTGGCATTCCATTCATCTTGGAGTCCATGTTGCACTCAGCCCAGGACACCATCTCATACCATTGCTGCTGTGTGTTTTGCTTTGTAGATGCTGGCTGTTACCTCAGCATCTGCAATGTCAGGGGGCCAGCAGTCTGCTGGGATAGATATTCTGCATTCTGGGGGTTGCACTGCACCTGTCAGGATGTATGTTGGCAATATGTGTGTGTGTTTGTGATATTTGTGTGATTCAGAGCATATCTGTGAATTCCCAACACGGTTCCTACCATCAGTTGTGAAAGCCTTGGGATTATCCTTAGTGTCCTGTACAATTTGTATCTTCATAGGTTCATAGGTTCATACTAGGCTATCCACCCTAGGGCATTTGTTAGCCTAGCCAGAGTGTGTGTGGCTTTTGCCACCCCTTGCTATGTGAATATTATAGCCATTTATGATTTGCTTTGCTGTGCCTCTGTCTGGACATGACACAGTGAAGACCCCCAATGTAACTCTACAATCATCCATCCACTTGGCAAGATTCCTGTTGAAGAGTGTCAGTGAGGGGTTCTGCCTAACATGGAGTGGGATTCTGGTCCAGGGTGTGGGGAGCCTCTGGATTATGTATCTGTCCCCCCAGCACATCCTATTTCATTATTTGTTGAGGTTGACATCTCTCACTCTCACAGCTCCGATGGCTTTGAGTTTTCTGGGGTGGAGCATGTCCAATACTCCTGTGTTGGGCATGGCCTTCTACAACAGGCATGCAATGCCTCTGTGTAGGCAGTATGTGACTGCATTCAGCTGGGGTGTCTACAGCCAGGCAGCATATGACATGTATTTGAGACCCTTAATCCTCTTGGTGAGGTACCTTTGAGGTCTTTCTAACTGCTGCAGGTGTCAGGTAAGGTACATCCCATATGAGGCATTGTACTAGATTATGGGTGTGATAAGAGAACAGTATAGGGGCACAATGACCTCTGTTGACGTAGATGTGAATCCTTTCCTGATACGGTGTCAAATGTAGACAGTCTTCCTAGCCACATTGGCAATGTGAGTGTCACATAACAGGTTACTGTCCACTTGTGTCCCTAGGTCCCTGATTACTCCTTCCATACATAATGGTTTACCACCTATGTGGTAATTTGTGGTACCTTGTTTGGTATTTGGTGGGACATTCATACTGTCCAGTGTCTTCAGGACGGCTGGGTGGGGTTCCTGTGTGTGAGAATGTGGTCTGTAGCATGCTACAGACTGTACAGCAGTCTTGCCTACAGTTAGTTGCACATGGGTGGACTCCAATGCCTTGTGCATTGTCAGTTACCTGGACGTATGGGTGTCTGTGCTGAATATGGATACTCACCCTCCTTTTATGTTTTGTTCCAGGTTTTGGGGCCATGACACATGATATGTGGTATAACCTGGTAGTGCTGGTGTGCTGTCAGGAGGCTTGCAGCAGGTTTCTGTCACTGCACAGACATCGATGTTCTCCATACTGGGGATGGCCTTGGGAGCATGCATATTGGGGTTTACACATCTGGCATTGGTCAGCATTACCCTTATGTTTCTTTCCACTTATGTTTTCTAGGGTGGTGGGTTAGTCTTTTCAGCCTTGCCTACAAAAGGCTCTATGGAGGTGGCAAAGGCCTTATCCTATATCCAGACGCCCAGGGGTAACAGGTGCAAGTCATCCCAAGAACAGCTGCGTGGCTTGTCAAGCATGACATCCCAAGCAGACAGACATTGGATCCCCTTGGAATGACACCAGTAAGTGTGCCACTTGCTATGACTGATCATTCCGTGTTTATACTGTGGCATTATTCTTGGTAAGGGTAGGATGCTGCAAACGGTGAGTGTCATACTGGCCTGGACTACATAATCAGAGAGCTCATCTATGTCTCTTTTCATGTAGTCTAGGGAGGTACATCTCAGGTCATTCACACCAGCATGGACTATGACTGCATCATATTTCTACTTGCTTTGGAGTGACCTGCATACTTCTGTTATGTGGCGTATTGTGGCAGCCTACAGGCAGCTTACTGTACCCTTTCCTTTGTTCAGTCTGGTGTGCGGGACAGCAGTGTGTCTGACTATGGAGTCACCTATTACAACTGTATCAGGCATGTTGTTTCTCCTTCTGGCCTGTGACTGTTTGGCACACCAGCTTTGTGTACTATGTGTTGCATGTGCTATGTTTGGAGGTTGTTTGATTGGGTGTCTGCTTTAAAGGCCTCTGTTCGTGTGCTGTGTTTGTAATTTGTGCCTCCGGGAATGTTTTTCTGTGTTTATGTGTTTGGTTTGCAGTTGTGATAGGTCTATGTGGGACTGTGTTTGTGGTGTGTGTGGTTACCTTCTCCTCCTGACTAGTTTTGGGAGTACTGAGTTGAGGGAGCTGAGCCTCCAGTTTGGATAGATGGTTGCATCTCTCACATATATTTGTATTTCTTGGGTGGAGTTGGGGGTTGTCTATGTACTTGGGGCAGGTGTAACATTGCCTCAGGATTCACAGATTCAACTTGTTGTGGCTGGCCTTAGTGGATTGTATGTGTGGACATATTTTATTGCCATACTACTGTTCAGTGATTACTTCATTGTTTATGTTTGCTCTATCATGTAGTAGCTTCCTCATTCTCTTGCATGGTTTGGTTATGGCTGGTGTCCACCATGCCAGATGCCTGTGTGTATGGCATTGTGTCTTGTTTTAATTTAGGATTGCATAATCCAAGCATTCCTGGCAGTGTTCATGGAATGGCTGTATTACAGGTTCTGAGGTGTGGCCCATATTTTGCACCTGCACAGGACCTTTAATGGATTCCACATCAGTTTGGAGGAGTGCAAATATTGCTTTACACATGTTTTCCACTGTGGTTTTCTGTCCAGGGACTGTGGTCAGGATTTGTATATCCAGTGTGATTACGCTATGGTCTGGTTTTACCAGTGAGCAATACACTTCTCGTCTTGCCATCCAGTACCCATGTTGCTGATTATCACATCCAGTATGCTTACCCCTCCTGTGGGAGTGGCACGTTGTTCCTGGACCTTTTGGTTTATGGATTCTATGAACTTTTGTCCTACACTGTTGGAGCTAGTATAATGCTCCCAGTCTATGTCTGGTTATTTTCAGTCACCCAGTATAATGTGGTTTGGAGGACTTGATATATTCATGTATTCCAGCATAGGCCAGGTGCAGTTTCTGGTGTTGGGACAGTAGTCTGTAGCAGGCTATAAACTGGGGGGCAGTTTTAGCCACTGTTACTTGACCATGGCTAGTCCATGCTGCTTCTTGTTGTGGTACCAACATCGGGGTGTGGTTATCCTTGACAATTCTTGCTAGTCACCCTCCTTTTGTAGCTTGTTCCATGTTTTGAGTCTGTACAGCACAGTATGAGGTGTAACCTGGTAGTGTTAGGGTGCTGTTGTGAGCCTTGACTCAGTTTTCTGTTACAGCACAGATATCAACATTCTCCATACTGGGTGAGTTTAGACTGCATGCATCTTGCTGTTTCGACTTATCCCTTATCTTATTCTTATCCCTTCTGATACCTATGGAGATAGGTTTGTGTTTTGAGCCTTACATATTCAGGGCACACTGTGGGTAACAACAGCCTTTGCCAGTATCCATACGGCCTGCACTGATAGGTGCACGCCAGTCCTAGCAGGTGGAGCATTATGTCAAGCTCAGCATGTCATCCCAGACTGGCACACATTGGATCCCCTTTGACTAACTGCGATACTTCAGTCAATTATTGCACTTGATCATCTCATTGTCATATTGTGGCATGATGCTTGGTGAGGGTAGGATGTTAGTCAGGGTCCTCAGGTGTGCATATAGTACATGGTGTTACATTACTTAACACATGGCATTCATGCCTCAGGTGGTGCTGCAGGGCTGCCTCTGTAGGATGTGCATATTACACTTCCCTGTACATGTTTGTGAGCAGGTCATGTCATTGTAGGCATCTATGTTATTATTTGAGTGAGTCAGAGGGGGTATCATTCCCAGGGTTCCTACTGAGCCAGTGTATGTGCTATGCATTGCCTCTTTGCCAAGGCCAGGGCATACTGGGCACGCCTCCTTCTGCCTACTGGGGCAGGCTCAGGTTGTTCCTCCTCTGAGTCACGCTCTGCCTGTGATGGCCTTGGCAATGGTGGGGGGCTGTTTGGCCCGGCCCTATGCTGGTCCTGCTGCAGCTGGTTTCGCAAGATCATATTATGTAGCATAGCACATACCATGACAATTTGGGTACATGTAGTTGGTGTGTACTGCAAGGCTCCACCAGATGTGTCCAGACACCGGAACCGTGACTTGAGCAGCCCAAACACACGCTCTATTACATTACGTGTTTGTGCGTGTGCCTCATTATGGCATTCCTGTTCAGGTGTGTGTGCGTTTCTGATGGGTGTCATCAGCCACAGCTCCAGTGCATAACCTGCATCCCCCACTAGGTGTCCGTGCGGGATGTCCCCATTGGCAAATGTCTGGTACAGCTGCGTCAAATGCCAGATGTGGGAATCATGGTAGCTCCCAGGACAGCCAGCACACACATTCATTATTATGCCCTGGGCATCACACACGACCTGGCAGTTGATGGATGGGAAGCCCTTGTGGTTGATGTATGCCCTACCCCGCTCACCGGCTGGTGCTTTGATGCATATGTGCGTGCAGTCTATTGCACCCACTACCTCAGGGTATTCCGCTATTTGCTGGAAGAGACGCATATTGCTGGCCAATACCTCACGGGCATTGGGGAAATATACATGATCACCGACATGTGCTGACATGGCATCCAGGAACTGGTGCAGTACCCTGGAGGCTGATGCCTGTGATATCCCCATCATATCACCAGTTGGTCTCTGGAAGGTACCTGTTGCTAGTATTCTTAGGCCAACACATACCTTGGTTTCCACTGGGATGGGTTCCCCTCTGTTGGTTCTGTGTGTGAGGCGTGGCCTGCACAGCTCCACTATTTGCTGCAGGAGGTCTCTGTCCACTCTATAGTGCTCTACTATCTCCAGCTCATGAAACCCGTGGTAGGTGACCCTGAGCCTGTAAACTCTTCTCCGTCTCCTCACTGTGGGTTGTCTGGCACCATCTGCATTGTCACCACCCTCAGCAAGTCGCCTATGTCTCATTATGACAGCTATGGCAGCCCCTAACATTTCTGCTCTGAGTTCAGCTTTTTCAGTTTTCACTTCTAATAGCTTACTCCTGTCTTGCAGTGTCTCTTGAGAGAAACATCCTGCACTGCTGTTTGCAGAGTTTTAAGTGCTGGGCTGGGCTACTATTCTGCCTGTGTAATTGCCTGCTTCTAATTGTTTTCACCTGCTAGCTCCAGCAGTATTCCCTGCTAGCTTCCTACTAAATCTGTTGCTTCCTTTTTCCTCTCTGTTTCCTCAGGGAGGAGCCATGTGCAAACCAGCAGAAACACGCTCACAGTGACTTACACGCGCGCACACATGCTTACATGGTTCAGAATCTGCTTATTCGGATTAAAACGTGTGCACACCCACGCAAACAGTGTTAAACATCTCCCAACACACTCCCACATGCTCAGTCTGCCTTACACGTGCGCACACTGCCTTACTCGTGCTTCATGGCATGCACACGTGCGCATGCACGCCCAGCAAGAAACTTCGGTGTAGGCAACAGTGTACACCTTCCATTTCTTGACTTTCTCATGCTTATCTAGTGGCACACCTCTTTCCATGATATCTGTCTGACATCTGTCATGTAACACTGACCTCCAATGAACTGCATTTCTTTCTACCATTCCCCCCTGTGATGTCGCCTATCTCCTACTCTGTTCCTCCCCCTTCTGTAACTCTTACACTACTCAGATTGTGCTCATTTGCTATGTGACAGTGGAATTCAGTATCCTAACACTCATTTGCATCAGATTGCCTACTAATGCTTAGTTACATGTCTTAGACTCAGCTTACCCCCTTAGCAACCACTACACGGTGGCCATGTTGGTTTTGGTCTGCTGGTCCCTGCAATGACATTCCATGTATTGCATAAAACCCACATTTGTGGGTTTATAACCTTCGTTTTTATGTTTTATACAGCGCAGCCCATTTGCGCGGGGGTGCGCTGGGTTTAAACATCGGCAATTGCCGAAAAAAAAATATATATTTTTAATATATTTGCATCAGGTTACTTTGCCAATGGCCACATATTTGGCCATTGGCATGCTGCCTGACACATATGCACCCTTTATTTGGAGCTGACATGGCTCCATTGCAGTTTTTGCAGAAACGTACTCAGTTGTCAACTGAGTACATTTCTGCAGCTAAAACGGCTCTTACACGGGCTGTTCTGGGCTTCCTGGATCGCTAATCATCCTCATTTGCATGCTATTCGGCTGCAAGTGAGGTGATTAGCTTATCCACGCCCACTCCATGTAAGAGACGTTTTAGCTTGTCTCTTACAAGGACTTTGGGCTGTTCTTGGATCGCGAAGGCTGCATGGAGTCTTACACTACTCTTAGACTCCGTGCAAGCCTTCGTGAATCCGGCCCATAGACATTCCAACATTTACATTTAGTTAGAATAGTTTTATTTATTTTTTTTTTTGCATATTAGCCATTCTTACCTTATGCATAACCATAACACTCCCCACCATAACTTGAGGTGCATCATACCTTCCCCAAAGTTTTTCCCCTTTGTACATTTCATGCTGTATTAAGCACCGTATGCAGAATTCGGGGTACTCCATATTCTGTTTCTCAACTTTCAGAAGGTTACTTACCTTCATGTGGGCACAGTGCATCATATCTCTGGTTATCCATACTATTCCTAATGCACTGTCTGCCATGTCACTCATTTCATCACTCACTCCTGCCTCTTTGCTTGACTGGTCCGGTCATCCATTCCGCTTGCACCTTCCAAAGTTTTTGAATCCAGATTCTTGCTCCTCTTCCTGAATAAACTTCAAGACCCTCCCCTTTCCTAGCCTTCACAACCATCTGTCTCACTTCTCCAGGGAGCAGCTGAAGTTTTAATCTTCCATCTTTAGCCCATCCCTTCTCTTTATGCATCCCAGAAAAGACATAAATCATTATGAGCTTGTATCTTCTTCCCAGTAATTTACTCTAGACCTCTCACCACAAAATAGGCTTCTAGACTGCTTCTAGACCATCATGATTTGCAGTTTCCAGCATACCAGCATCGTACTTGTTATTTTATATGTACTTATCTAGTATATGCTTAAATGCACCTAATGTGCTAGACTCTCTTACATAGATGGAAAGTTTGTTCCATATTCTTGGAATGAACTGAGTCACAAAGCTGTATCTTTTAACTGTTCTATTATTCACTATAAGATAATATACTCCTCTATTTCTTAGTCAAGGGTATGGTCCAGCCATAGTCAACCAATTTCATTGCTTAGTTCATTATTTATTGAGGCCTTAAAAGCCAAGCATAAGTTTCTTCCTACTAATCTATAAAGATCATTATAGACATCCAGTGGCTTTAGTCTGTCAGAGCATGACAAATTCTTCAGATTGTTTACTCTTTTAGTGTAGTGTCTTTGCACAGTGTCTAAGGCCATGATTTCAGACATCAATAGATTACAAAACGAAAAGTTATAGTCGATTATGGGTCTGACTAGAGATGTAAATTAACTTTTTAATACTTTATTAGTCATTGTCTAGTCATTGGAGACTCTGTCATGAGGCACACTGATGTCTCTCTCAACAGGGTGAGTAAGGAGAAAGTTACTGTCAGTTGGTTATCAGGGGCTAGGGTCTGCCACATTACACATGCAGTCAGGTCATTTGATCACAATTACCAGTATGACTCAGTCATAGTCCATGTGGGAGTAAATGACTTGAGACATACCTCCCTAGACTATATGAAGACTGACATGATAGAGCTCTCCGAATATGTGTCTCAGACTGGTATGAGCCTAGCATTGAGCAGCATTTTACCTTCTCCAAGGATGATGCCACAATACGAACAAAAGATGATTGACTTTAATAATTGGCTTAGTTTCTGGTCTCATTCTAAGGGGGTGCAATATTTGTCAGCATGGAAGGAGATGGTCAACAGGCCATGCTGCTTTGCCAGGGATGGTCTGCATCTCTCCCCTCTAGGCTTTCAAATATTAGCTAAAACATTATCTTCCCCATAGTACCTTTTTTAGGCAATGCCAAACTGAAAGTACTTCTGATATAGCAAATCAAAACCAAGAAAATCTAAAGGTATTACTGTTTAATGCTAGAAGTCTAAACAAAAAACTCCAGTCCCTGGAAGCTCTCTTTACCCTAGAGAATGCTGATGTCTGTGCAGTCACTGAGAAGTGGTTTAAAGCCATGGAGAGCACACTGACAGTGCAAGGTTATAATGCCTTCCACACATTTAGGCCAGCTGCTTCACAAACAGGGACTAAAGGGGGTGTCTCTATTTACATCAAAAATAAATAAACTTCAAGGCTGGTCAAACAAGACAATGCACTTGACCTACTCTATGTTCAAATCACCATAGGTAAAATCCAATACCACTTCCTTGCAAGCTATAGGTCCCCCTCTATGACCCAGGAAACCCATACCATGTATTTAAACTTATTAGAAACACTAACCATCCAACCCAATACCATATTCATGGGTGATTTTAATTACCCCATTATTAACTGGGAATCCTATACGACACCAAACGTGCATGCACAGAGATTCCTGGATTTTGTAAACACAAACTCCCTGGACCAGATAGTCAATAAACCAACCAGTAGTGCAACCATACTGGATCTGGTCCTTACTAATATGGTAGACTGCTGCACACCCCCTACTGTAAAATGATCTCCTTTGTAGTAAAAATAAAACCTGGAATCCCACCTAACCATGGAATATTCAGAAACTATTCTAAGGCTAGCCTCCTGCTATGAAGTAAGAACTTGAGAAAATTTCAAGCCCCCATAAACCCTGAAAACACTACAGCCTATGCAGAACTGTTCACAGAAACCCTGTACAAGCATGTCAATGTCTGCATAGAGGCAGCTGTAACCACCAGGAAGAAGTACAGAAATAACTCATAAAATAAGCCACCCTGGTGGAATCACAAACTCAATTGGATGTATAACAGGAGGAAGAAGATCATGGCAAAAATTATGAGGTGCAGCACCCAATAGGATAAAAGCACTCTCATCAAACTAAACAAACAACTCAGAGGACAAATAAAGTCTACCAAAGCCAAATTTGAGGTAAGTTTGGCCTCCCAGGCCAAGGACAACCACAAAGTATTCTTTAGCTATGTCCACAACCTCAATGGCAATACACAATTGTGTGCAGAGTTTATTGTAAATGGAGCCACCTATACTGAGCCAGAAGATATAGTAAACCTCCTGGATGATAAATTCAGCTCCAACTTTAGTACTGTCTCCCCCTCAAACTTCTTTCAGGAAATATTATCAAATATAACTCCTCCTACTATCACTAGGGAACAGGTCCTTAATGCTCTCTCTAAGACCAAGAACACTGCATCAATGGGCCCAGGCAATATCATAGGATGCCTTCTAAACAGCATGAAACATGACCTGTTAGGGCCCCTGGAATTACTATTTAACTGTAGCCTACAAACAGGATTCATGTCTCATGAATGGAGAAAGGCAAGAGCCATCCCTCAGCACAAAGCTGGGCCATCTACAGACCCTGGAAACTACAGACCCATAAGTCTCACTAGTCTTATATGTAAAGCCATGGAAAGAATTATCTTGGAGATGATCAGTAGAGATATAGTAAACATCCAGTCACTGGACTCCAGTTTGGTTTCGTCAAGGGAAGATCATGCCTACTTAATCTGGTGGACTTCTTTGAGATAGTCACCAAAGCAATGGATGAGGGCAAAATTGTTCACACTGCCTACCTTGACCTGGCCAAGGCATTTGACACAATACCCCACTCGGGCATTGTTGACAAACTCAAGATGTTAGGTAAAAACCTGTATGTCACCCGTTGTATAGTCAATTGGCTCACAGACAAGACAGATGGAAGTTAGAATTGAGGAGTCCACCTCTACAAAGAGATCAGTCACACTGGCATTTTTTTATCTGGTTTTTGGTGTGTGTCAGACAAGTGGAGTCCCTCAGGGATCAGTCCTTGGACTGCTCCTTTTGGGCATTTACTCAGAAGTCTCAGAAGTAAAGACCAATGTCAGTGGTCTCTGACTGACTAAATTTGCAGATGATTGCAAATTAGGAGCTGTCACTGAATCTCACACTGACACAAATGTTCTCCAGGAGGGGATGGCACAAACAAACAACTGGCGTCAGAGCCAGGGACTAAAACTTAATGCCAAGAAATACATAATAGTAGCCTTTGGGAAGTCATTCATCCCTGGTAACTATCATATTGACAATGGGTCTATATCACAACGTTGAATTAAAACAAGTTTGAACATTGTAATATCGAACCTTAAAGTCTGAAAATTGAAAATAGTGAAGCCATGGCACATCGACTTTTTTCCCAGGGAAAAAATCTGTGGGCCATTTTCGGGGCTTTGCTATTTTCTCCATTGTGGTGCAATCTTGGCATTGGTATATTTAAGTAGGGGGGTGTGGAGGGGGTGAAGCCCCCCACTTTAGTTTAAGTTTAAGGTTAATTTTTTTTTTTGATATGGAAAAGCAATTTTTTCCCTGGGAAAAAAAAATCGCTGTTCTGTGTTTTCGGTTTTGTTGGGTTTCGGAGTTTAGGGTTTGATATTACAATGAATGAACTTTTGCTAGTTCGACATTGTGATCTAGACCCTTGACAACACACCCCTTAGAGTAGACCCAGTAGTCAGGGATTTAGGGACACACATAGATAGTAATCTAGCCTTTGATGATCACGTGTCTACCGTGCTGAGGAAATCATTCCATGTTGCGCAACTTATAAACAAAGGTATGGGATCTAAGTCAAAGGATGTCATTGTTCCACTGTATTTGGCATTCATCAGACCAATCATCGAGTACAATGTCTCCTTTGGTATGTACCTAACCAGGCATATCAAACAAATGGAACATCCACAGTGCTTCCTCACTAAAAGAATACAGGGCTTAAGTAATATGTCCTGTGCAGACCACCTCAAGGCCCTATCCCTGTATTCTGTCTCTTACAGGCTTTTGAGGGGAGATATATGCCTGGCATACAGGGTATTGTCAGACCTCACTCTGATGGACCTCCTGCATGTCCACAAAACAAACAGTACCAGAATTACCCATTCTAAAGACTTAAACCTTGCCTGTCATAGAAATAGGACCTGCTGGAGAGATAGGTATGTATCCCAGAGACTACCCCATCTATGGAACAGGCTCTCAATCCATGTGAAGCAGAGTTACTCCCTAATCCAATTCAAGTGCAACTTGGACAATTGGATGGGAAATCTGAAATTCATCCCTGGTTTGGCACTTATGTCTCTAATGGAAACAGGTAACCTGTAAATGATTCATCTCACATTCCCCATGCTTACACTTATCAAGGGTATCAGAACTTGTCAGAGATTTGGGATGCATGGCTAGGCTTAAAAAGGCCCTTGTGGTCATTAGCCTAGTAAATACCTATGAACCTATTTCTTCTGCCAAAAGTATGAAGACCTAGCTATGCTTTTTTCAAAGCTTTATTTTTGATGTCATTGACATGCCTTCTGAAATTCTTTCCTCAGTAGTAACCCCTAGGTCTTTTAACTGGCTAATCTTATTTAGTATATTCGAGCCCTTTTTTAGATTGCCATAGTTGCATTTACTAAATTCAATAGCTTTGCCTTTTCTTAGCTGAGATGCAAACCTGCTTTAGCTGCCCCATTCATTCATTTTATTTACAGATTTATTTAATTTGATTAGATTTGCAGTACTATTTTTAGGCACCAGTATTATAGTCATCTGCATATTTTAACAACCAATATTGTCCTGAAGTTGGCATATCAGCTAAGAGCATACTATACAGAATAGGACCCAGCACAGAACCTTGAGGTACACCTTTGTTAGAGATTTAAGACTAGATTTGGTGTCCTGTAGTATCACAGACTAGCTTGTTACACATCTTATTATGTATTAATTAACTTTTGCTCTAGCCAGTAAATGTATTATATAATTATGTTTCAGATGCCACATGTCTTAGATAGGTCTAAATATATCACAGCACAGTTTCTCCCCAGATCTTTAAGGGAAAACACCTTATCATAAATTTTTATCTTAGCAGTAAGTATCAACTTCCTTCTACCATGCTGGTTTGCATCAAAATTTAAATCAATGTTGTTATTAACCAATAAGCTGAAGATGCATCTTTGCATACATTTACACTATATAGATGCCAGACTTATTGGTCTGCAGCCTGTTTTATCTATTTTATCACATCCTTTGAAAATGGGAACCATGTTAGATTTTTTACAGTCTTTAATTTTTAATGTTGATACCAGATCATCAATTGAAATAGTTAGACAGTTAATATATGTTTCTTAAAACTTGCTGAAATAATATGATAGCCATTGTTATCTGTACTCATTTTGGATAATACTATAAATATTTCTGCCGTGTTGCATCTTTTACCTTCTATTCTGTTGGCCTGGAACTGTGAGTACTTAATATTAACACCTCCACCTTTCTTTCTGGTCTGTTTTGACTGTATTTTGTATAGCATAGTAAAAAAATGTTTTTGGCATTCCAGCATTCTATTAATACCACAAACCCTAATTTATCCTGGTGCATGCATAATTGCAGTTCTTCTTTCTTGCTAAGTATACTTCTAAAATCTGCATATAGACAGTTTATACAGCCTTCTTTCTATCTTATTTACTTCCCCTTTTCTCATGTCTTCCTGGTATCCTAAACAAAATTCTTCAAGAGTTTTCCTTTCAGGTTGTTTGTAGTCCTTATTACTGAGGTGTGACTGATCATGTGAAAACATTCCACAGTCATAAATAATTTCTTCCCCTATTGTGTGGACTATGAATCCTTTTAAGCAGTCATATCTGTGAAGCCATGTATTAAAAAGTTTTGCTTAGTGAGTACATAATCTGAAAAAAATGAGGCAAGGGAGAATTTCACAGCATATTACTTTTACTTTTATTTATACATATTACATGAATTGCTGTGATAGCTTTCTTCACATGCACAAGAGGCACTTATTTAAAATCATTTGTTCTAGCCACATCACTATCATATTAGAACTGTATTTCACAGTATGTAATCTGTTGTACATGTAGGAAAGTTTGACCACTCTCACTCCGGGTAGACATATCACTGTAATTTCATCCTTATTTATACCTAATAAATAGGTTCATAGGTAGGTACTAGGCTATCGGCCCTGGGGCCTATACAAGCCCAGCCAAAAAGGTACCCTGGCTTTTGCCACCCAAGAAAATTATTTTCCTGTGCCACTGTTGAGCAGAGCCACAGAGGTGATCCCCGGGGTGAATTTCCTATTTCCCATCCAGTCATCAAGATTTTTCTTGAAGAGTGCTAATGTGGAGCTTTGTTTGATATAGATAGGTAGTTTATTCCAGAGTATGGGAAGTCTCTGGGACAGGAATCTATCCCTCCGGCATGTTCTGTTTATTGTGGTGACAAGGTTTAGGTCCCTAGAGCATGTAGCTCGGAAGGATTGGGATTTCTTTAAGTGGAGCATGTCCAACAGCTCTGGGTTTGACGTAGCTTTGTATGTTAGGCAGAGATCACCTCTGAGTAGGCGATATGCGGCGGAATAAAGCTGGAGTTTTTTGAGATGGTCTAAAGATCTGACTTGAGCATTCATGTAGGAATCTCCAGTGAATAAAATCTCTTTCTTACTCTAGCTGGCATTTTTAGTTGTATTGTTAGTGAGTCCCATTCCAATATTTATTGCCAGATTTAGCTTTTCATTAGTTTTGTTTGCCTCAGCGTTTGGCAATTTTCTCTTTTCTTATTATTGAATTTACCTCTGTATCTACTCACGCTTTTTGTTTTTGCCTTTCTTTCTATGTTCTGTGTCTGTATTTAGTATAGCATTTATTTCAATGTCCGCCCTATTAGCAATTTTCTGTGAGCTACAGATGAGTTCTAGTTGCGCCATTCCACCGTCTGTGCATGTTTGAACAATATCTTCAGTTTCAAGCTCATTGTTAGCCACATTTTCCATGATCAACTTATTTGCGTATTTATTTCCAAATATTTTAACTTCTGTGGCACTAATTTTGTTAGTTATTATAGCCTTTTGGAAAATGTACTCATGGTGTACATTCTCATTTGAGACATCTTCCAATCTGTTATTTTCTGTACTGATTTCATCTGGTCCCCCTGATGATATCAATACTTAACTTTTTCCTTGTTTTATTGGAGTATTGTTTTGATTTATTTTAATCCTTTGTGATTTCAAAGATGCTTTAAGCTTTTCTTTCTTGTGTGGAGTACATTTTCTGACTTTATTTTATCACTCCTTAGTAGATATGAAGTGATACCTATTTTAGTATTTACTACTTTCTCTTATTCCTCTGTTAAGTTAATATTAATGCTATTACTCTCATCCTTATCCTTTCCAGTGTTTGAAGAATTTTCAGATTTTTTTCTGTAGCCTTTCCAATACCTAACACCTACTCTTCCCACTGCACCTTAAATTGGTCTTACAGTGACACGTTCCTTAATAGTGATAACTACATTTTCATACTGACATGTACAATCTCCTAAAATGGTATATAACTTCACTTTCACTGCACTCCATAGCCCATTCAGCCTGCAACAAGATACAAACTCTGCATTTTCACTGTTTGGATATACTTATAATTATTATTACATATAACAAATGTCCTTAAATGAATATAAATTTAGGGGGTCGATTATGACACTAACTCAATTCCCTGGAACAAAATCTTATGCATTATATGAATGCATGACTCACAATCCACTTGCAATGTGAGATGATTAACCAGAAAGTCAAAAAATGATTTAAGAAACACTCATCCAATCAAGGTTGTAGCCACATACACACACACACCCAGTACCATGAGTTTAGAATAGCATGGCTCAACAATCTTTTTTATTAAAACAGTCAGAAAGAGTGAAATAAAAAAAAATCCCTCAGTCATGTTAGGGACTTGCTGATACTAGAGGGTTTGTTCACCGACTTTCAGTCACAAACAATCCAGTTTAAAAATTCTAGTTTATCTTTATTTCCACAGTTAAAATGAGCAGTCTAACAATCTAGTAACATTAACAAAAATGATCAGTTAAAACAGTGTACCTATGTGGGCAGAACCATGTTCACTAAGTGAGTTGTAAATGCCTTGGGATAGAACAAGAAAAGAAAGTAAAATACATCAAAATGCTAGCACTCACTAACTTCACACTTCTTACTTCAGTGCTAGCAAAAAAAAAAAAAAAAAAAACAGAAAAGTAGACTTTCACAATCCTTTGGGGAAAGAGCAAAATCGAACTTTGTTTCTAGACACTAATCTCCTGGAATCTGTACACTACTCCAAGCTTCTTATCAGCTTCCTTTAGTTAAAAAGAAATAAAAAGTAATGGAAATCAAATTGTCAGCACCTTCTACCTTCACACTTCTCACTTCAGTGCTAGAAAAAAAAAAAAAAACAGAAAAGACTATCACAAAGTAAGCCATGTTACGTCCTTGGAGAAGGGCAGAATTGAACGTTGCTTTTAGCCACTAAACACCAGGTATGATTACACCTCCATGTGTCTTATTAGTTTCTTTTAGCTAAAAATACATACTGTGATACCACTTCTGTTGGCCAGTAATCAAGGATCCTCAAACCTTATACTGACACCAGTAAGGATTGTTTACTTGGAACAAAAATAGATACACACAGTATTTCTAGATGCAGCTCTCTTCACCTAGCACAATTTCCCTTAAGAGCACACAGGGAAGGGGCTGGGTTTCCCCCTCTCTCTCCAGATCCCCAATAAGACTCCCCACTGGCACAGCTGTAGAGTTGAGTCCTAAGCTGAATGTTCCAAGTCAAGTCCTCCACCGCCCTCTCTGTGAAACCAGTGCTCTGTGTCCCTACTCTAAGTAGCTGATACACGCACACACTTTTTGAGATTTGATTTTCACACACACACACACACACACACACACACACACACACACACAC
The DNA here is from genome assembly GCF_019279795.1 of Protopterus annectens. Taxonomy (NCBI): domain Eukaryota; kingdom Metazoa; phylum Chordata; order Ceratodontiformes; family Protopteridae; genus Protopterus; species Protopterus annectens. The sequence continues at coordinate 1,483,898,451 of NC_056731.1, read as the reverse complement.
ACACACACACACACACACACCTGGAAAGACTGGCACTGATTTACCAGCTGTGTCTCCTTCTGCCCAGACTATAAAGCAGGTACTGCCACCAGAACACTCAAAGCTAGCTATTCAAAGGTTCTTACAAGGGCACCCAAGTGTACTGAGTAAAATTAATACTCATACAAATAGTAGTGTTTGACCAATGCAGCAAGACTTTCAGGAGCGGCCACAGTGTCATCAAATAAATATAAGTACTTTCAAAGGTTAAAATATTCTCTAAAAGACCAGTCACAATGAACATTTTAAATATATTTAATAATAAATAATAAAGATTACGAAAATACTGAATATTTATTTACAATATACGCCAGAGTTTCAGTCACAGAAAATACTAAAAATAACACAAATGGATAGTTTTACACAGATACAGAAAAAACAGTACTTAACTAATTGCACTAAATTTTCCTGACTGATCTAAAGAATTACTATTCTCTGGTTACTTACTAAAGCAAGGTAAGATAAAGTGGGTGAGAGGTCTTCCTTCTTGGTCAGGATTCAGGCACAAACTGCCCTGAGACTTCTGTCTCATCTTGTATTAAAACATCATTTCAGTGCTGGATTAGAAAATGAAATCACATACATCTAGTCATCTGAATATGGTTCCCACACTACCCCCTTTGCTAGAAAATGAATCAGAATTTAGCACATATGTGTTACCTTACACCCAGATAGAGCTTTGATGAAATATGTTATAGCATCTGGAAGCTATAAAACCATTTAAGAACTGCCACCCTTCCCAGTATAGCAATTAGTTCATCCCTAAGGACAATACAGTAGTATTCCTTATCCTGTTTTTCACAAACATTTTGTCTTTGGCTACAATCAGAACTGTAAGATACAATCTTCATTATCTAAACCAGGTAATTTAATTTTGACTATTTTTCAAAGTTAGCTGGACTGAGGTTAACCTCTTCTCTTCCTGTATCCTCTGTTACAATTTACTCATTTCAACACTTACAATATGGACTGAGATACATGTGTATTTATTTTCTGTCCAGCAGGGCCCACTTTTGGTACATTTTTTAAAACAAGCAACTGTACAAATCAGTTTGATATGCAAATGACATATAATTATTTACAAAACTCCAGGCCCCCTTCCATAGTGGTCAAATCTCCTTGCATGTCTGTCACGTGCACAAGATAAGAGTTTTAATCCTCACATCTCTAACTCTCTATGGATGGATACCATCCCTCTCAGATCATCTTTATGGTTCTATGTCACTGGTGCAAAATCCTTCTCAGTGTATCTTTACAGGGGTTCTATATCACTGGTGCTCCATCCTTCTACACTGATTCCTTACAGAGTCAACCTGTTTTACCATTCTCATCATTCTTAATATTCCTTTCTAAAACTATTCTTCTGCCCATATAATATCTTCTTTACTCCATTGATCCCTCAACCTACCAAAAGCACACTAATGTACACATTCCCTGTAGATGATTCCAAGCTTCCTGCGTTTACCTGGCTATAATCTCTTTCTTAAAACCAAGTCTAACTCATAATTCACTATTCTCCTTCTATATATTTATTGTTATCTTTGTTCCTTCACTGTTTCTTCTGAATACTTTGGTAACCAGCTCTAAGAATCCCATGGTGTAACAGCCATTCTCCTTTCTGTAAATTACATTTCACTTTGAGAACTGGGAAAGATAGCTATTCATTTAAGCTTTCATCTCTTAGCTCCTCACTTTCTTAATGCTCTTTTTTCCTCAGAGTATCAGCCTCATGTCCAACTGCTTAGGGAAGCTTCACCATAGATCCCTAAAACATTTGTCCCATCCATCTGTTAACTGCAATTGATACCCTATCAGTCTATGAATCATCCTCTGCCTTGTTCAATGTCTTACTCCTCCAAGTCTTTCAGCACTTATCCCAGATATCCCATTCCAGATTTTCATTTTCTATGTTTCTCAGCCTTTGTACAATATTTACAGCAGTCACACATTGCCTGACAACTGGCATACCCATCCTCTAATTTTATCCTACATGATCTTTTCTCTTTTGCTTTTTCACACAAACCTGACACTCACTAGTTGTATATCTCCTATAGTCTTATTTAGAGGGCTGATTTATATATGCCACTTAAAATAAAGTAGAGGTAGATGTGTTATTGTGTGAACTATTTCTATTCTACTGTAAAAGTAGCAAATCTACTTATCCATACATATTTTCTCTATCCTTACCTTCAGATTTATCCAACTTTGGTCTGTAACCTCAGCTCTTGTTTTGTAAACCTTTAAGCCCTAGGTATTATCCCTATAGTCATTACACGAAGAGCAAAACATATAGTCATCTGCTTATTTCTGAGTCTAATCAGCACTGACGTTTTGGAGTGCTAATGAAGATCTGACACACTTCCAAAAGTACTGAACCTGTCCAATATCCCAGGAAGCTGCAGAATGCCATCTTCAAGCAGTATCAAGCAGCCATCTGCCAACTGATAAAATACCCCTCATTTTCTTACCGCTATTCTTCCTCATCTAGTTTTCCTTTAATCTCTGAGCTAGACATTCAAGGGCCATTACAAATAATCCTGATGATAATGGACATCCTGAAAGTTTCTTCTTTCTAATGCAATTTATTCTGTAATATATATATATATATATATATATATATATATATATATATATATATATATATATATATATATATATATATGTAAATTTGGAGCCCTACAAAGAGCTTTCATTTCTTTAAACCACCAAGAATCTCAAATGGCCTTTGTTAAGATATATATCTTAAATCCCATGAGACACAACCAAAAGCCTTCTAAACATCCGTTAATACAATTGCTTCTTCTTCCTAATCCTTTTCCACAGTCTATTCTAAGAAATCTGTAAGAGTATGCCAGTGGTCCATGAAGAAGTGGGTCTTAAATACAGCCCACCTTTTCATCCTCTGTTACTCTAGGAAAGACCTTTGACTATCTTATTGTCAAACAACATGCAAACATACTGTGTATCTACATTCCATAGAAATGTAGAGCAATAATTTTTGACATTCATCTCTTTCCTCTTAATCTGTCATTGTGCTGCTCATCTGAAAACTCACTCTGTTATAGAAAACAGTGGGGTGTATCCATCTGGTCTGCTAATTTTATCCTCTTTTCAGATGCCCAATGGCCTCAATCAACTCCTTATTTCCTATCAGTAGATTTATTCTCTGCTGCTGATTCTCACCCAACACATATACTTTCCATTTATAAACCAGTGGAATGTGGGGGTCTATTCTTTTATAAAGCTCAATGTAGCCCCCTCCTTTTTCATCTTCAAATGAACTGATTCAAGCTTTCTTTCTCAGATCCTTGATTCTCCACACCAGCAGCTTGATGTCTATCTCTCCCCTCACCCACCATCATACTGATGAGTCAATTGTGTTTTGAGTGCTGTAATCTGGTGGGCGAGTATGTCTGGAGAATATTATCCAATGATGGGCATTGTTGGGTCTTATAGGATCTCATATTGCTAACTCAGATTTTATTTTTGATTCTTCATATTTTTTCACTCTGTCCCTTATGGGCACTTGTTCTAGCCATTTATATCCTAGACTTTTACCACTCCTTGAACAATACATTGAAACTCCCTAAATCCATCTAGAGCCATCATTTCCATCACCCTTTCTTTTGTTATTCTCTATCTTCTGCCCTAATGTTACACTTCCAGGCAGATTTTGTCCTTCCCATTCACAAACTCCCAGAGTACCCTTGGCATTTTTATTTAAGTCTACCATGTACCAGACAATATCCTGTAACCATTTGATATCATCATTCCTTATCCAGTGCCCAATATTCCATTTCCTTCCACTTACCATTCAGTTTCTTAGTTCTCAGCTTATCTCAACAATGGTATGATCTGATGTTTCCTTCTCCATAACATACAGCAGTGATCAAAAAAGTTTTCTAATCCACCAATAATCTGTCATGCCTACTAGGTTGTCTCATTTCATACACTGAAAATGAAACCCACCCCTGCCACTCCTAGTCCTAATTATTGCAATACATCTAAAAGTCTTTTCTGTCTCATCCACTGAGTTAGGGACTTTTGACTGTACCTGTAAAATTCAGCTGCTGCAAATTTCCTATCCCTTTTGGAGTCTAATATCACATTGAAATCACCCGTGTGATTTCTCTGTCTCCGTCTTACTTTAGTTTCTGCAAATTATTCAGCCATTTGTGGAAAATGCCAGGTCTGTATGCAGTGGGCTCATGGAAGCACCTTAGACCCAATCAATCCTATGCTCAGTTTCAGCCATCTGCCTGTCAACTACCTGCCTCCCTCAGTTTTACCTACTTTCACTGTCTTCCATTGTTCAGTGGAGCTGCTTAAAATCCCCACTCATCTTCTACGACATAATTTTGCTCAGATTGAAGCTAACCACTTATAGCCCTTTTTTCTAACTTTCTTAACTCTCAAGGTTTTACCTAATATCTTGTAAAATGATTAAATCCTCCCTCTTCATCTTCGTTAACACTCTCTCCCTCTTTATTGTATTTTTTTATTTATTTTATGTGTGTTTTGATTACTGGGAAAACCTGACTAAACCAAAGTCCATGTTCAGTTGAGGCTTGCAGAAAAGCTCCACAGACAAAGAACAAGACAGACTAATACAATTCTTTAGAATATAGAATACAGATAAGCATGGAACAAAGCAGTGTACAATAATATACAAATATCTGCAGAAAATACATGGTACAATGGGAACAGATTTTGAGATAACAATGGGTAACTGAGGAAGCATAACAATTATTAAAACAAGGTGACATAGTTGTAACAGTTTTCTTTACACTTTGTAATATAAACATTTGCTTGCTGGTCCCTGAGGTAGTGATCATGTGTAAATCCTAAAACAGTTGCTTGCAAGTCCTTGAGCCAGAGAGGCATTTTACTGGAGAAGATCAAGGTCTATGATCAATGGACAATGAATGGAAATGCAAAGACTAAACATGCTGGCATTATTACTAGCTGAAGTTAAGGTGAGAAGGAGTGAAGAACTAGTAGACAGGAGGTGGGGGTGGAGGGGTGGAGTGGTGAAGGTAGGTTATCAAGAGTTAGCAGAGAGGGAGCAGTAGAGATTATAATGATAAGCTGAAGAAATAGTTAAATGCTAAATAAAGAGATTGCGGGTGAGCAGTGTGATTTATGATGCAAGAGTCAAAGTGAAGAGTGGGTTTATGGGTTCTGTTGTAGAAACCAAGATGAAGTCTACATGTTGATAATATGCTAAAGGTAGATACAATGAATGTGGACTTAAACATTTATTCTGGGGTTAGACAGGGAATATGCAGGAGTCAGTTAATTATTGTTGTAGCCCACATCTGAATGTGGATAGGTTGGAAGTTAGTCTTAGTGGGAGAAGGGTAGAGTTCCAAGCCTTGGCTACAAGCTTTTGTAGAGGGAGTTCCCAGCTGAGTATTGTGGTTTGTGAATATTGAGAAGTGATTTGTGTTTTGAGTGCCATGATCAGGTGGATGAGTATATCTGAAAATTATTATTCAATGGTGGGCATTGCTGGGGCTTAGATGTATCATATGGGTGGTAAAAGGCTGGGAGTAGAGACAATGGTGATGTAATTCTAGCCACTTAAGTTGTTTCAGTGCACTATGATGATGGGATCTTTATGACTTACAAGCAGTAAGTTTGACTTCTTTATTCCATCCATCCATACATACATACACAACCCCTTTTCCCATTTTTTGCAAATGGGGTTGGGGTGTCACTTCATCAGTGACAATCATCTAGAGCCAAGGTTCACAATGCCAGGTGGCTAGCCATGTTACAGAAGTTTGATCTCTTTATTGTAGTATTGCTTTCATTTTTTGTTAAGAGTGGCCTGGAGGTTTACTAAGAAGGGTGATGCATAGAGCATGGAAGATATGAGATATTTTCAAGAAGTTTCTTAGTTGCCTCAGAAAAATAGTTCTTGGTTCTGTATAGTTTCTCTATATTTCAATGTTTTTTATTACATGCAGTTTATGCACGTCAAATCTGAGGTCACAATCAATTATGATGCCTAGTGATTTTGTATAATGAACAACTTCAATAGGCGTGTTAACTAAGGTTCTCTTTGGGAAGTTAAGGAAAAGCTGTTCATTGCTTAACCAGGATTCAATGGAAGTGAAAGATCACTGGGTTATATGCTGAAGTAATGGAAGGCTGTCAACAGAGCATATCGGGGTGGAATAATCAGCATACTGGAAGAGTGTGTCATGCTTACTTACAGTATGAAGATTGTTAGTGAAGATATTGAAGAGGAGAACTCAAAGCACTTAACCCTGAGATAGGCAAAAAGGGGGAGAGTGAAGTTTGCCACTTAAGTGATTGGTGTTTGTTAGACAGATAGCTATTAAATCATAGGAGAGAGAAGGTTTATAAGGACTAAGTAGGGAATACCAGATGGAATAGTTTATGATGATAATCCATGTTGCTGTTCACATGTTCCCTTTTTTACCTCTAAACTCCACCTCCCACCCTAAATTGCAATCACCCTCTGTTCCAGAGGAGCTGGACCCCATAAATCTTTGAATCAGTAAGGTTCTGACTAAGGGTCCATCTTGGGAGGGTTAACTCAGTAGCCATCACTACCACCAGGATTAGTGTCTGGCAAGATCAGAGCTCCCCCAACCTGTTGATTCAGAAACTTACTTCTTGAGCTTACCAAACTAACATATGCACACCTTTATACTGCCATCTACATACCAGCTGACATAGGACTCTTTACTCCTCTCCTCTCCAATAGCCTTAGATTGTCCTACATGGGATAGCACAATACTGTCTATGCTTGATACAATACCTCACTCGGGTATCATTGAAAAACTCATCAACTTAAATGTAAACCCATACATTACAAGATGGGTTGCAAACTGGCTGAGTGACAGAACCCACAGGGTCAGAGTTGCTGGCGCCATGTCAGACTCAAAGCCTGTCACAAGTGGTGTCCCACAGGGCTCAGTCCTGGGCCCACTCTTGTTTGGCATCTACTTTTCTGAAGTACAAGCAAACACAGGAGGGTTATGGCTGACAAAGTTTGCAGATGACTGCAAACTGGGCGTCGTAGTTGAAAACACATCCAACACAGATATCCTTCAGAAGGGTCTCACAGAAACGGATAACTGGTGCCAGAGCCATGGCCTAAAGTTAAATGCCAAGAAATGCATAGTCATACCCTTCGGGAAAAATAAGGTTACCCCTAGCTACCATATAGGTGGCAATCCCGTGAACACAGAAGAAGTTATTAGGGACCTGGGAACCCAGGTTGACAGTAGCCTTTCATTCGACACTCATATTGCTAAATTAGTTAGGAAGACCTTCTACATTGCCCACCTTATCATGAAGGGATTCACATCTAGATCAAGGGAAATCATAGTCTCCCTATACTCATCACTCATCAGACCAATGATCGAGTACAATGCCCCATTCGGAATGTATCTCACCCGACACTTGCAGCAGCTGGAGAGGCCACAAAAGTTCCTCACCAAAAGGATAAAGGGTCTCAAAAATCTGTCTTATGCTGCCCGACTGAAAGAACTCCAGTTATATTCAGTTGCTTACCGCTTGCTCAGAGGTGACCTATGCCTGACATACAAGGCCATGTCAAACCCAGATTTGATGAACATGCTTCATCTCAAAAAATCTAGATCCCTCAGAGCCACAAGGGCAGGAGACTTAAACCTCGACACGGTTATTAATAGGACGTGCTGGAGGGATAGATTCATCACCCAAAGACTCCCTATGCTGTGGAACAAAATCCCGGTTTATGTGAGGCAGAGCACCTCGCTGGCCTTGTTCAAGAGGAATCTTGACCAATGGATGGGAGATCGCAGATACACCCCAGGGGTTACCTCAGTGTCACTGCTCGACAGAGGCACAGCAAAATAATGGGCATAGTTTCTCCAAACTAAAGGGGTGGCGTAAGCCACAAAACTATGGGCTAGGCTTATAAATGCCCTCGGGCAGATAGCCTAGTATGAACCTATGAACCTATGAACCTATAACCACCCTCGTTCAGACTATAAATCCAGCAGATGAATACAGCCAATTCTGAGAAAGTATATATTGTGTTAGTTTAATGAACATTGTGCCCATGCCACAAAACTATGGGCTAGGCTTATAAATGCCCTCGGGCAGATAGCCTAGTATGAACCTATGAACCTATGAACCTATAACCACCCTCGTTCAGACTATAAATCCAGCAGATGAATACAGCCAATTCTGAGAAAGTATATATTGTGTTAGTTTAATGAACATTGTGCCCATTTACCATAATAATTCATCATCACATAGCAGGAACAGATTCAAATACTGATAGAGTCTAGTTATACCTACTACACATACCATAAATATGTTGATTACAGCAGGCAGTGTTTACATGCCTTCCTCCCATATACCTTTTCAAGTATAGTGGCTATAAACTGTGGAGGCCACTGCTGGATTGCCATCACAGCTCATATATTTTACAAGTTTCATGCACACATTTATTACAAAACAGTAAAACGAAGAAAATAGAACAAACTTAAACATTGATCCACAGGAGTAGATGTAGTCATTACTTTCAAGCATTGTCCTGTACATGGTTGTCTCACCTTGGTAAGCTGTGTTTTGATTATTGTCATTAAAACATAAGTTTGTAGCTACCCGCAATGTCTGATATGTCCATGAGCTACCTGGAATAATGTAATACATGTCATAACCTTTAATTGCAGATGATTCAGTAACCACTACCTCGGCATCATTCCAGGGGCTTTCAGTTCCGTGAATCTCACCTATGTAGATTGACCATCCCCATTTATGTCATAATCATGTGAGCACTCAGCAATTTGGATAATATAAAAATATAAACAAAAACAGAAAAAGAGATAATTTAGTGTGGCATTGCATAACATTTCATTGAAACAACACTCTTTCTATTAAAAAATGTTTCCTCAGCCATTCATATGCCATTCTTTCTGCTATCATTACTACTTCCTCAAGCTAGTGCTTTTATCCAGGCATTCATGAGACCTCTGCCCTGACCTGGTGTATAAAAATGTCTGTCTTCTCTCTTCCCTTGCCACATCTTCATGTTTCCTTCTGGGCACCAGTCTGCCTTCATCTTCCTCCCCTGTCAGAGTCTCCATTTCACCAACTTCTCCTCAGTCTTCTCTCAGCTGACACCCATCTTCAAAGGAGACCTCTTCTTAATTTAGCCATCTGTTCCAGGACTCATAAACTTTGAGGGTCTTTGTGATCACAGTTAACAGTATATCTTTGTTCCTGCCTGCAACTCTGTTTACTTTTGTCTTGTATACTTATGTGCTTGCTCTGGGTAACTGCTTGCACCATCTGTTGCCCTTCTTTTTCTGAACTATTAACCCTTCCATCTGGTGATGCCATGTCTGGTACCCTCCCCTTTGCTGGTTCAGGGCCTGCAAGACCAAAAGACATTTATCCTGCCTTCTATGAGACTTAAAAGCATTTGCAGGAGAATCATCTCTGCCCTCCAGCCACCAATTATCACATTTATGTATATGTATACTGCTTGTACTTCATTCTTAACCCACAATACATTTCCTTTCCAGATAACTTTAAGCATTGCAGGATATATTACAAACGATGCTGCTCCCGCTTGTCTTAAATACCATGCTGTTGTATACAGACCTTTTCATTTCAAATAAATCTGTGGTGCAAAATTATCTACTAAATTAATTTTATAGCCACCAATCACAAAACCCTTCCCAAGCACTACGGTCTTAGCAATCCATTTCTTCATCTTGCAAGTAAGGCATTTTACAATTAAATGACTCGACTTGTTTGTATTCCTGAAAATCTTTCAGCGCCCCTGTGCTCTGTCTGTTTCTTTATCTAACCAGTCAGTTCCTTGAATTACCTGCCATATTCACTATTCCATATATTGGGCTGCTTCTTTCTCCTCTGACCTTCCCCATCACCTTATCACCCTACAGTTTTCTCTGCATGTTTTGCATTCTAAATCCTGCTTCTCTAGTAAAGTTGCTATACTTACATGCAACATTTTAATCTCATTTTCTTGCCACTTTACTGCACTTTGCACACAATCAACATTTTGCTGCATACAGACACTTTCTTTTTTCCCATAGATTCCACTACCTCTAATCATGGGCAATGAGTTCTTCAGTCATCTCCTTGACATGCTGCAGGATCTTGTTGACTTTTTCCTTCTTTTCTGTTGATGTTGAAGCCCCACAAAAATAATTTTACCTTGTAATCCACATTGCACATAATTTCCTCTTGGTATGGATCATTTAAATCTCCAAATGCGATACAAAAATAAGCATTTTCATCCAGCAGACACAGAGTAGCTGAGCTAGGCAGCCATCTTGTATGGTGGCTCACTTGACACAGAGTGATGCTTGGTATTAGTGACCTGATTTCCCTTAGCCAATAACTTGAATTTGACAGCTCTAGACACCCTCACATAGCCAAACTGCAGGAAAACCTTTTGTCCCAATGACAGTCAGTGAAACTAAGAATGAGTTGCAGTTTAACAACCGTCTTAGATGCCATCTCCTTTCTGTAGGCCTCAAGATCTTTTGACATTGGAATGAAATTATGTATTTTTTATGATTGCTATCTTTTTAGTCACTTGTTGATCAAAGTTTTATCAAAAAGGCTTATCAAATATATAAAGTGCCTTTTGATCTGGGGAATGATCATTGGGAGTCATATACAGCAGAAAACCACTTTTAGCAAATGTAACTTTACATGATCTCCAATTCTGTGTGACTGTGGAGCTGGACTGCAAATGCTTTTGGGTGTGGGGGAACTTGCACCCCATATAGGAGATATAAGGAGGTTGCCCCTTGCAAAAAATGTTTTTCTTTTGGTTCAGTGATGATAGCTTTCATTAGACTTTTCCCAGTCAGCTGGAATTACAAATTCTCTCCAGACAAGCAGATAAAAGCTAATCATTCATTCATTCAGTCATTCATTTTCTGATAGCTGCTTCATCCTATTCACAGTAGTGGCAGAAGAGGAGGATGTTCCATAAAGCAAGCATAAGGAAATAAAATCAGTTTTGGATGAGAATGCTGAGACACACGCACGCACATGCACACACACGCACACACACACACACACACACACACACACACACACACACACACACACACACACACGCATATTCACACTCAAACACCCACACACCCACCCACACGCACACACACACACACACACACACACACACACACACACACACACACACACACACACACACACACACACACACTCACACACACACTTACATATGTACACACAGATATGCATGGGTCTACTTCACAAGAATGAAAGACCACATTACTGAAGACGAGAAGGCTGAGAATGAGATGGGAACTCTGAAACTTCATGTGAATGAATGACCACATAGCCACCATGCTTTCAATGGTAAGTAACAACTGATAGAAGATACACACAAAGACATGCACACACACCCACACACAGACAGACTCACACACACACACACACACACACACACACACACACACACACACACACACTGGGGTTTGTAAGACTGACAATTCAGTCTTTTGAATTTAGGAGGAAAGCAAGTTCCCTGAAACAAAATATTTAAATCTGCACATATATTACTAAAGCTATGAATTGTGCCAGAGAAGTATTAAGACAGTACCACTAACTACTGCACTGCTGTGTTTTTCTAAACATAGGTTCATAGATTAGTACTAAGCTAACTGCCCTTGGGAGCCTTTTTAAGCTTAGCCAATTATCCCAGGTGAGATTCAAACCCTGCACCTTGTGTTGGGAAGGCAAACACCTTAACCATTAGGACACCCTCCCAACTCCCTTCTGTTTCATAGATGTCCTGTAATTTACCTGAGGTATGCTGTATTTAGTCTACAGATGGAAAAACTTATCAGGCACTGTCCTGTCTACTTTCTAACAGAAGTACACATTATACCTCCTTTTGGTAGCTGTATATCATCCTCCAGACAATTCATTATGCATAATTTTAGGACATCTTGCATTTAGCAGTGATAACGCAGACAGCTGTATCTATAAGTTAACATTTTCCAATTTTTCTGTGATTAGCTTCAGATAAAATATCATAACTTTCAGCATTTTTTTGTTTCACATTAAGTAATACTGTAGCCTGTAATACCAGCTCCACTTCAGCAATACCAGTCCCCTTTAGATTCTCTCTTTTTTTCCTCTCTCCTTCCTCTTCCATGGCACTACACAAAAATTTCTTCAAAAATAATACTGGAATTTTTCTGGTTGTGCCAACTAGAGTTCCTCCTAGTGAATTTAAGTAACACTCCAGGTATACCCACAAAGTAGGCTTAATGGAATCTCCTGTCACTAAATATAAATAAATAAGCAAATTAATTAATTAATTAATTAATTAATTAATACATAAAAGGAATTCAGTTATATTATTGTTCAGTCAGTGCGTAGCTGCCACCTGACATATACACTTTTGCATATGCTACAGGTAAAAGGTTGGAGGGAGGGCAGCCTAATGGTTAAGGTGTTTGCCTTACAAAAGCAAGGTGCAGCATTTGAGTCTCACAAGGGGTAATTGGCTAGGCTCACAAGGGCAGTTAGCCTAGTACTAACCTATGAACAGAATTTTTATGAATTATATCGAATGTAAATCACAAGTAAACTATTTTGATAATGCATAGAGATAAATGATATTGTTTCTTGATGGGATTCATAAAGAATATTGTAACATTAATAAAGTGTACCACGACATTTGCCAAACTGTACAGTGTTAGGGAGTAGCCCTGTAACTATGCAGGTCGCACACTTTTAAGCATCATCCCATGATATAATAAGCAGTATTGCAGTAAGGGAAGACAAGCCAGTGTACAGTAACATAACTGAATGTAAACAAACATTCTGACAAGCTATAAGTATGTATAAAGATGATTCAGAACAGAAGATTCCATGGTTCATTGGTGCCAACTGCATTTCATAGACTTATAGTCCACAGAATGGCACTTTGGCCTTAAAATTCAGGAAGATATAAAGTGGACATTGTCTCTTATAAACTAGATGTTGTCTCTTATACTCAGCTCTGAGAAAAGAATGATTATGTATTGTAATTAAAGTGCTCATTTTGCTTAGCTTGGTAGGAAGAAAGAGGTGAGAAGGGAGTTATACTAGATGATGGTAAAGCACAAGAGATGAAAAGTTGGGAAATTGTGTATATGCTTGGACACATTAATAACTACACAAGTAGTTACTCATGCTACATATGAACATTGGGTCTAAATTACATCACAGAAAGCAGTAATGGGGATGCATATATACTGAGTATAAGACATTATGCATTTGTTGTCTTTTTAATGCATTATGAATGGTGGGACACATTGCGACACATAGTCTGTTTTTACAATATCAGCAGGTACCTCTAATAATTTATTAATTGCATCAGAAGCTATCACAGTATGCTCATGCCACATGCCACCTTATTGTGTTTATGATATCCCATGCTTTGGTGAATCTTAGTATTTGTCCATAATAGTTTAGGTTATGACTAGCATTAATTTTCTGTCTGGTTTGGTATCTTTTTTTGTTAGACAATCTGCTGGCTATCACTTGACCAAAAGTAAGGTCTGCAGTGCTGTGCTGCTGTCTTTGATGATACAATGCTATTTTCTGGCCAGCTTAACTAGTGCAATACCAACAAGTGACAACAAGCCCTTCTTCTTATACTTTGACTGTATTATAATGGATTCTAAGGCTGCTGCATCCTAAGGGAAATAGGTATTTCCTCCCATTGCAATGACCATATTCACTAAAGCAAATGTATTGCTCTGTGATCAAAAATAGCATCATTCAGTTCCTGTTTGTGATCACTGAGTAAACTACTCATCTCACATTCAATGCTACCCCTGCAGAGTTAGCCTGTGACATTGAAGGATTAGCGCCTGACAATGGTCCTTATAACCCAGGCCTGAGCAGTGTGCTAGGAAATGGAACTGCTGACCAGAGGAGGGACAATAATGATGAGACACTTGCCTGCTTATCTCTCTGTTATGGGGAGGTGCTGTGCTGGACCTGTCCTAATTTTAAAACTCCTCCCCTTGTGGACCACAAATGGTAACAGAGGTATATGTAGTTTAAATTAAGAGAATTGGGCATCTCACATGCATGGCAAGCATGACCAACAGATAGGCTAAAGTTAGGGGCATGTCATACAGTGTGAAACTCCCAGTAAGCAGCAATAATGATGCAGTAGTGTTCTTCTTCATCGGGATTCCAACCCCACTACTTCTCCCCAAGATGAGGAGGTTGCTAGCACAGGTCCACAAGTCAAATTATAAAGGAAAGTATGGAAATTGGAGAAGGAAATAAAAAAAAAAGATGTCTAGCTGTCAGCCTATAGTATTCAGTCTAATTACTGTTAGAAAAAGCTTTTGTACTGTCCCTCAGATAAGTATGCTTTGCTTGTGTAATGGAAATGTTTGCAGCTTGGCTCTTTTGTCTTTTTGTGCAGTTATTAAATTGCTTATGACCATGGAGGCTAACAGCCTGGAACAGTCACTTGCTCATTATACTTATCTCTAAGCATTGCAATAGCCATCTGCACAAAAGCAAGTTGCCTATAATTTCCATAGTCTGCAGAAAATTATTTGCAGATTCATGTAATTTCATTTTTGACTGGGCAGTAAAATACATTCCTTATTATTTCTGTGAATTATGTCAGTACTGGAGCTCTTATAATGCTTTTTGCTGTGTGTGGAGTTTTTGTAGTTTATAAAGGGATTGAAATATATCATTAGTGTTATGACTTTAGGAATAATTTGTAGTTTATAAAGGGATTGAAATATATCATTAGTGTTATGACTTTAGGAATAATTTGTAGTTTATAAAGGGATTGAAATATATCATTAGTGTTATGACTTTAGGAATAATTTGTAGTTTATAAAGGGATTGAAATATATCATTAGTGTTATGACTTTAGGAATAACTTTTGAAGCTCATCTCTCTTTCATGTGAAACGTATAGCCGTGTCAAAAACAAGTGCAAAACTGCTAACAGAAATAAAAAAAAAACATGCTTATTTGGTCAGTCAAATTTGAATGTGTGCTTTTAATACTTGTTTAAGTCTGTTTTATGATGTATTAATTATACTGAATGTAATATATAGTTAACTACAGAGCAACCTGTCAAGTTCACCATTTTAGTCTGAGCAAAATCATTACTGAATATGAAATACCTAATAAAAACATTATGGCGAGAATGCTTTTCGTAAAAATTTAAATTATGCTGCTGGTCAACATTTATTTAAATATCAGGTTTTAGCTGTTAAAAAGTGTTAGTAGTCATTCTAACCATGAAACTAGATTATTGTACTGTGAATCAAAATGACATTTTTTTTTTTACTTTTGCTTTGCACTATAGGCTAAACATTGATTTTATGTAAAACAAATATTGAATTTGAGGTTATTTCCTTATGTATGTGCTGCCTTTAGACATGATCACTTGAGAGGTTTGTGTTTTTAATACCCAAAAAAAGCATCAAGAATAAATTATGATGTCTAACTAGTTAGATAATCATTTTATTTTCAGCTATATAAATTGGTGGCACTCGAGAAAATGATTGTTACACCTATGAATGCCTGTCCTTCATTATTTAGCATAATGACAAGGCCGTATCATTTCCTTTTGCCCTGAACAGTCAATGCTTGTTTATTTTGTAATGTTCATAGTGGATATACCAATGAATTCTGCTTTTTAATTTCTTTGAGGTATAGTTACTAGATTGCAATGCGATGATAACAATTATTCCATGCTAGGCATTTAACGATCCTTTGAAGAGAATCTCCATTGTCCCACTGTACCAAGTAGCAATTTGATTGACATTTGCAGATCAGTGTCAAGTTCTACTGGTGATCATGTATCAAACAAGTGAAAAGCTGGTCTGTGGAAATGCATACTGAAGCTTCTGCCAGAAAAATAATAATAAACATATTTGCAATTAATACTTTGCTGTATATCAGGCTAGACAGATTATAAAGCATGTTATAGCTTACGCAATTTTCTAAATAAACTATAAAAAATCCTGACACAATGTTGAAAATGAAAAAAAAATTGTAAGGCTTGTAACTTGTAACAAGAATGACTGAAATGCAACACAATGACAGCTACCTTTTGTAGATATGCATCACTACCAGTTCCCTTGATGTCTTTTATGATTGCTGTCATATCCTTTGTAATGATGTAAATAGAATATTCATATCAGGTCAACTGAATATATAGTCTTCATTTAATCAGAAATTAAAATAAAATTAGGGAGACAGAAAAGAGACAGTCATTTTTATATTTTAGTGCAGCTGTTCCCAAACAGTGAGGCCCAACTCCCTTGTGGATCCACAGGCTTGTTCCAGAAGAAGCTTCAGGCCATAGTTCATAGGTCAGTGCAAACAGTCAGTCAGACATTTTATATTGCAGACTCACTTCAGTCCAGAAATATATTTCTCAGTTCCTCAGTAGTTATCCAAGTTTTCCTTAAGTGCTAATAATGGAGTGGGGTACTTTATTTCAACAGGTATTTTGCTCCATAGCTTTGTAATCTTTTGTTTTACATAAGAATTCCTTTTAATAGGTTTATTCCTTACATATTTTAAACACAACCCTCTATGTCTTATACCTGGATGATTTATCTGAGGTTTGATTTCTTCCTTAATACAGAATTGTTCACTGACTTATAAGCAATATATAACTAACTTCACATATCTCTATAAAATAACATCCCATTTAAAATGCTTTAGTCTTTCTGTATAAGTAAGACTTTTGATCTCATTGATTCTCTTTGCATACCATCTCTATATTCCCTTGAATGTTTACATCTCTTTTTAAGACGGGAAGCATACACTCAAACTGTACTCAGTAATACATCTCCTGTTGAAATATATAAGGTTTTGAGAATATCTGGATCTTTCTCTACAATACTGTTGTAAATGAAACCATGTCTTAATGCTTTTGCTTTAATCTCCAGTGCACATTGTTTACAGTTAAATGCTGAATAATCTATAGTACCTAGGTGGCTGCGGTGGTGGTGCTGTGGTAGCGATGTTGCCTCACAGTAAGACGTTGTCCTGTTCGATTCTCAGCTAGAGTGTCTTCTATGTGGAGAAATACGTGAATGGGTGTACCTTCATTGAAGGTTGTGCGTCAGGGCTGGCAACTCATCACATAAAAATCTACTGCCAATCATTAGTGGACCAGAGTTCCACTGTGGCGACCCCTAACCGGGAAAAGCCAAAAGACACAACAACAACCTAGGTGGCTGATCTGTTTTGCAATCTGCAGATGTTTGTCTCCTAGTTTTACATTAAAGTTAGAATTAGATTTTGCACCATACATTATTACCTTACGTTTGGTAGTACTAAACCTTAATCCTAACTTACTGGCCCAATTCTGCAAATGAAATGAGTACATAGTTGCCTCTTCAATGGCCTTGATTCCTTCACATCTACCCCTATGATACAGTTATCAACATATTTAGATGCACATATGGAGCTGCTGTCAGGGTTGAGAACACCGATTCCCTATTAAAATCCCGAAGGCCCACTTACCCGAATACGGAAACTTCGACACATATACATTGAAATACGAAAACACCGATCATCCTGAAGTGCAAAATCTGAAAAGTCAAATCGTCATGGTTGGCCCTTCTGCGGTATAGCTCCGTAAGGTAAGTGTGCGATAGTTACAGACCTTAGGGTTAGGGTGCGGGTTAAGGTAAGTGCATAGACAGTAATGTATGTAAGGTTTAGTGTAGGGTTAGAAGTAGGGTTTTGGTTAGTATATGTATGTGGTTTATTTATTTTGTTTGGGTAGGTAGTATGTAGTGCACGGTGGGGTTGGACAACTATGTCGGTTCGAGATTTTGAATTTCACAGTTTAGGGTGCTTGGTGTATTCGCGGTTCGGGTAATATGTGTTAATGATTCCGTATTCGCTGTTTAGGACTTTCACGGTTGTAATATAGACCCGAGAACACCATATTAAAGAGAAATGGACCCAATACACAACCCTGAGGGACTCCCCTGTTAGTACGTGTCTAAATCGATCTCGTTTCCTAAACAATAACATTTGGCTCACTGATGTTTAGTCAGTTTCTAATCCTATTAAAAATGTATGCTATAGGCTTAAGTCTAGACTGTAAAGACTTACTACAATCTTATCACATAATAAGTTATCAAATGTTTTAGCAACATCAGAATAGATCACTAGACATTGTTTTCCTTGATCTAATGTAGAGACCATCTCATGGAACTTTATTTGACAGACCTTCCTGTTATAAATTCATATTGTATATGATCCAGTGAGGGCCTATAAATGCCTTTCATCTCCAACTGAGTAAGTAAATATCTCTCAAAACATGTTCCAATGATACTAGAGAAACTTATCAGGCTATAATTATATTTTATATGTTCTTATCTCACTTATACAGTATATTTGTGAAACAACCTTTTTTTTTCTTTCTTAAAAGTTTAGCTAGGTAATTGTCCCACAGTGGTTTAGCTTTAAATCCACCTTTAATAATCTTGACTTTAGTTATCATCTAAGTGTTTATTATATATTCTTTTGAATAAATCACACATCCACATTTAGTGCTCTCTCTTAAACGTGTTCTTTGCCTATCTATATTTTAACTGCTAGTTTAAAAATACTGTACACTTAAATCTATGCATGTGTTGATTTTATGAGGGAGTAGGCTAAATCAGAGATACTCAAAAATTAGGAAGAGATTTTAAATACTTCTCTTATATACTTAGAAAGTTGCTAGAATAACATGCTTTGCATTAGCATGCATTTTCTGAATGGTACAATGTCTGAAACTCATGTTTGTCATTTAATAATTGCAATCTAGAACAATTTGCCAGAAAGTCATACGTTTTATAAGGAAAAGATCAAAGTATCTATTAACTTTTTTGCTCAAGAATCCTGGACAAAGTAAAAAATAATGGGGTATCCTTAGCAAATTACCAGAAAATGATTGAGTCATAATGAATGTAAATTTCAAGCAAGTCTAAGCCACTGACTTACTCTAAATTTCCTTCACCTGAGTGTAGACCCAAGCCATCAACTTACTGTGAAATCCTGTAAAAAAATCCTTAACAATTTAAACAGCTGCAGAAGGAAGCAGTTCTCAACCTCAGAGGATAAACACTTTCAAAGTAACTAGCACACACAGTGGCAACTTTGGTAAATGGCTACTGGGAAAACACCACAGAAAAAAAATAAAAGACTGTGTGAGCTATTCCAAGTAATTAAAACACATGCTCATTGGTAAGTTCACTATCTGGCTACTTGAAAAAGACCACCAAAGAAGTAAAAAAGTACCACACAAGCACTTTTTTTTGAATGCACACAGTCCAAATGGAGTTGCTGCAGCTGAACAAGTGGAGTGGATTTTTGACTGGACTGGAGAAAGAAATTTCTGCTTTTTTTCATATCTGAGCCAGCCCACTCCCTCCACCCACCCACTACCACCAACAGCACCAGGCAGGCCCTAGGTGGTTGCCTAGGTCACCTCATGCTGAATCCAGTCCTGGATTCAGAGGAAGTTGAATGTGGCACAGTGTGTGAAGCTATGCCATTTTATAAGAAAGTTGACAAAATATGGACTGAATAAACTTGACTTGTAAATCTAGAATGAAAGGTATGACCAAATTAACTGTGCTGATAAACATATTTGCCATTTGTTCTATTTGCCATGAGAAAGCTGCTAGACCTGATAATGACACTCATTGTCCAGCACCACATCTTCTTGCATTTTATTCCCAGAATTCATCAGGATGAGATAATACTGCAACTTCTTGATCTGTAACAGATTTTGATGCATTTATTGTACAGCTTTAAAATACCTGTGAAGTCTAAATGAGAACAAACAAATGCAAAATATTTAGCAGACTAAAGTTAAAAGATGAGTAAGCATATGGTGTGAACTTATGGAATTAAATTATGTTGATTATATTGTAGGAAGGTGGAATGCATCATAGTTGGTTAATCACACATTCTGCGCCTACATCAGAGCTCTATAAGCTATGCATACACCATACATTCTGAGTTTTCCCCAATATTCTGGACCATTGAAGTAGAAACTTGGAGAATGACCCCCCCAACTTCTGGATTAGAACTAATATGTAGAAAATGCATACATAACCACAGCCTGGAACAGTGAGTCTTGGAATGTAGTAGGGTATGAAAGTCGTATCTTTCCTGCTGTCAGTGTTTCACAAAATCAAGACTGTCTAGTTCACACACTGAGTATACTGTGAAGTTGCAGAAGAGGGAGAAAGAGTGATTTTTGTACTTGCTTTCTACACTTTCCCTCTTCTCCAGGATTCTGTGATCTTAGTGTAGGTATATTTAAAGACTGCATAAACTAAGGGGCCCATTTCATGCACTCTCTGTATAAACCTTCTCGTATGCCACACCTAGTGGTGCTACTAAGCAGGAATAAATGGAAAGTATCAATAAAATGATGTGTCTCCAGGTTAATGCTTTCCTTGATCTCAGATTGGGCATTTTGGGGCTTGCTGTCACATCTGGGAGTGCAGAGAGACTTGCCACCATGCAAGATTTGCTTCTGTGTATTGCATAGTGCTAAGAGTGTAGCTGTTGTGAGACAATAATCTCCTGAGGATTTAGATGTTTCAGTTCAGGTTAACCATATGTTTACTAAATGGCACACAATTAATGATACTGAATCCATAATATGTTACCAAACGTCAAAATAAGTCTATTTATGTTGGGCAGCGATCAATATCTTGAGTGGCATCATAGTCCATATACTAATTCAATGCATTGTTCATTCTGTGAAGTTGGGCTATTACAGTGATTAGTTCTATAATCAAATATTTAAGTGCTCATTGAGTGTGATTATTATGAAATATCTGCACTGTCGTAGTGAACAGTTATTTCACAATGCTCTGATCATTCTCATCACAAACAATGAAATACATTCATGTTAATTTATATGTGCCTGTAAATAACTAACCATATCTAGGCATTTGTGTTACATCCTATGGTGACACCCTGGATCCACAGGATAATAATAACACTGTTTATTGGTATCTTTGTAACTTGACAAAACACCAACAAAAATTATATTTCGTACAATGTCCCATTTTGCTCTTGCACATTTTCATACAAATCCATAATTAGTACCCATATGCTGTGAATGCCATGAATGCAAAAAACACAGAGTGCAAAACTACTCTCTAGTCAAGGTTTGTTAAATGTGAGAACATTCCATTTTTAAATCCAAAATAAAACAATTGAGGGTAAAGTGCCTCTGAAGAAAAACAATCAATATCCACATGTAAACACAAGAGGCAACACCACGACTATCGAAGCTGACCATTTATTAACAAACAAAAAAAAATAATAAAAACAAGTGAGCACTTTCACATTCAATAGAATGCTTCTTCAGACATAATAAATATGCAAAACACTTCTGAATTAAATACAATTAAGTGACTTACAAATAGCCAATCAAAGGCTAGATTCAATAAAATAAAAAAAAAAAAAATATATATATATATATATATATATATATATATATATATAAAATTAAAACTTAACATCTAACCTATCTATTTAAGTATGGTGAGTCTCTGGTCCAAATATTTAATCAAATAAGCTTTACATATATAAAACATCATATAAATCATGGGAAACCTCTAAGACCACCAAAGACTGAAAGGAGGCATGACAATTTGACATACGTCACTAAAAAGCTGCATAAATAACAGTAGACACTATACAAAGGAGATATATTACTATATAAAAACACTAAAAATCAATTAAAAATTGAACTAAATTCATATATAAATAAATAGCAATATATGTATAAAAATACAGTAAAAACTGGATGCCTTCTCTACCTAAAAAACATTGATTATACATAGAAATATTAATATATAATGTACTACTAAATGTGGTAAGAATAATCTTATTTTCCTTTAATGTCTAAACTGTTTAATGAATAAAGGGTCGTTCAGCCAAGAAACGTTTCAAGGAAACCTTATCATTCAATCCATGGGCTTTATCTGCTTGTAACCTCAGAATCCATTTGCTCTCTTGTCTCTCAGTATAGTTCCTAATGTCTCCTAGTCTAATCTTCTTATTAATCAATTCTATTACAAGAAAGGTAAACCTATGAGTTATATCACGGTTTAAGACATGCTTAGCTAGTGCATTGCTACCATCCTCTTTATTAATGGCGTAAATATGTTCCCTAACCCGCTCTCTTAGGGTTCTATTGGTTTTCCCAATATAAAAAGAGGTACACTTTCTTTATCTTGCTAAATATATCAAATCCCGTGACTTGCAGTCTGCATAATGATCAAAGGTATATGTATTACCTGTGTCTGTATGGATAAAGGTATTGTCACTAGCCATGTAAGGACTTTGCAATTTCTGCAAGGAAAAGTTCCTTTTCTGGCTGAATATATTATTTCTTTCTTATTCCTATCATAATATAAAAGTCTTTTCAGTGACTTTGTATTCCTGTAGGAAAACCTAGGAGTAGCACCTACTACATTCGTAATTTCTTCATCTATAGTCAATATGTTCCAGTTCCTATTAATAATCTCATATATCTTTCTATTGTTATTTGTAAAGGGTATGACTAACCTATTTATTGATGTCAATGAACCATTAACTCTTTGAACTTCATTGTTCAAACTTTTATCTCTCTTAAAGTAAGGTTTACCCTGTCCTTCTCTACTGATGAGAGTATTATGAAATTTTCTGTTAACTTCCTCAGATTGATACCCTTTAGTCCTAAAATCCTGCTCTAAAGTTGTTAAGGTTTCATTAAAAACAACATCTTGGCTAGTTAGCCTAGAAGCTCTCAAAGCCTGACTCTTAACTATATTGCGATATATATGTGGAGGATGCATACTGCTACGGTGTAATAGGTTATTCTTCCTCCAACTTTTCCTATACATCTCTGCATGTATCTCATTCCCCACTTTTCGTAACAACACATCTAAGAACTCAATGATCTCAAAGGACCTATTACATGTAAAGGACAAAAAACTCGTAGTACCATTAATATATTTGATAAATTCATCCAGCTTCTCCTCTGTACTTCTCCAAACAAGAAAAATATCAACAAAACATCTGTAATATTTAATATAACTACTATACTGTGAGTTGTCCAAAACATAGGTGCACTCCTAATATGCCATCACAAGACTGGCATATGAGTTGGCATCAAAATAATTTTTCATATGCAAGTGGAATTCAAACGTGATGGTTGTATCCATGTTATACAATCAAAGCAATGTAAGAAACTTCTCTGTGTGGAAGATTTTCAGTCCATATATTTCTAGTTAATCACATTATATTAATCAGATCAGACAATAGTAGTAGAAGTAGCGAATGTAAACTCATCAAGTCAAAAAGTAATAATAGAAAATATATAATTCTACAGCATTACTAAGTATTCAAAAGTAATCCAAGCAAGGCAGGCAGTCTGTTTCCAGTTGAAAATCCTTTATTAAGTACACAGACAAACAAAAATAGAGTAATAATTTCCTCACAAGCTTTCTAAATATATATATATACTTTTTATCAGGCATGGGAGTGCTTTATTGTGCTGTAAAACAAAGTGTTATTGGTACACATGTTAAATTCACATCCCTACCCCCATCAGTGTGACATTCGAGCTGGTCCTGCCCTACCTAGTAGCTGTCATAATAATATATAGCCCTAATATATTTTAATGGTACATCTTATTTAACCAAATTATTAAGTAGACTATTAAGTCTGTGATTTTATACAAGGCAATATACCACATGGCTGGAAATATATCAACCTTAGTTCATTTTGTGATCAAAAATTATATATAAATATATACATATACATTTTGCATGTAAAAATCAGTTTCTATTTTCATAACCTATTGTTAACAAAGATCGCTTTTGTCCTTCTAGACTTCTAGAATATTAGAAGAAAGAAAGAATAGAGTGGGAGTATTAGCTCTTCCAGAATATTAGAATCCAAGAGCCTGTAAGTTACTTAAAATTGGAGTCAGAATGGTGGTCTAAAGGAAACTATTGCCCTCTTGTGGGCAGAAGCTGTATAGCAGAGGCAATATATACTGAGAAAATAGTGCAGGGCAGTAAGTATGCTATAGATAGAGGATTGAAGAGGAAGAACAGTAAAAATACTTGTAGTCTAAGAAGGGGGAAGGGGTGACAGGTATGGGAGCAGATAGTAAAGGCTGCCGGCTGTCCTGGCTGGTGAAAGTAAACTTACAACCTAGGATATCTCACACTAATTGTCTTAAGACTTTGGTTTAAAGTACGTACTTTACTTATAAATTAAATTCCCTTGGGGACTGTAGCAGAGGGGAGGAAAGGTTCAGTTCCTTAGTTAGGGGAAACCACAGTGTGTTGAGGAGAACAGTTGTTTTCAGCACGCAGGGCAAGCCCTCCTTAATACTGGGAAACCAGGTTGGGCAGCTGGGAATGTAAAGGGAAAAGAGAGACAGTGGTAAGACACACAGAGAGATAAAAAATAGACAGTTACACAGGCTTATTAGGTAGTAACTTGAGCATAGAACAGAGATTAACTTGCATAGTAAAACAGTCTTGACTGCACATATTACAATGTCTCTATCAGTGATAATATTCAAGCAAGACACTTATAAAAACAATATAGTTCAGGAACAATAAAGGTTAAACTCTTCTATGACTCAGTCAAAGATTAAATTCAGCAAGACACTTGTTAAAACAGCATATCTCTGAAACAATAAGGTTCAACTCATCTTATAACTCTCTATCATGTTTGCATTTGTTATTTGTATAGATAGATATATATTTTTGTTTTAGAAAGGTAGGCTTCTAATTAGTCCTCCTTATTTGCACACATCATTGTTAATTAGGCTAGTCAGTATAAGGTGCTTGGGCAGAGGATGCTGTGATTTCTGTCGTATGTATAGTAATAGTATGCAACAGGAAATACTGCTCTATATAACTATACAGTGGCAAACAATGGCTCTTCAAATCCATACGATGGTGAAAAGCAGAAACATAATAGTGCTAAAAGGGGTTATAATGGTGCAGACAACTCACATCAAGCATTTTCAGACACTTCTAGAAGCTCTACAGACTGGGATATGAATGACCAGCAATATCCACCTTTGCCTCAAGCTCAAAAGCCCCAATATTTGAACAATAATTTTCAGAATGGCAAGAGAACAGCAGATTCGGAAAGAAACACTGTAGATGTTTTTTGCCACCAACAACAAACTTCCAGTAATAGAGGAGCTTATCAACAGCATAACAAAAGGACTAGATGGAGCTGAATTTGTGTATTGTGATTCTGGTGTAAATGGTGGGAATAACATTGTTATAAATTTATCACAGGTGGAATTGACTGAAATCTAAATGCATATTTTAAATAAGGGTCTTAAATTTGTACCTACTGTGATGCCTAGACCCTACATGTTTAAACTTGAAGAATATTGAATGTGTAGTAAATTACATTTGCTTAACTATTTTTCTA
Organism: Protopterus annectens; assembly: GCF_019279795.1. Lineage (NCBI taxonomy): Eukaryota > Metazoa > Chordata > Ceratodontiformes > Protopteridae > Protopterus > Protopterus annectens. The sequence continues at coordinate 1,483,872,895 of NC_056731.1, read as the reverse complement.
GAAATAATTTAGATGCTGGCATTAATGATACTTTAATTTCTACTGAAGATATTTCAGATACAGATGACAGTTTTTATTTGTGTTCTTCTGATATATATGAGTTAAATGGTTACTGCTATCTTGACACTACATCTATAAAATGCTCCAGTGATTTTGTCCCACCTTTTCTGCATGAGGGTGTGCAACAATTTTCAGCTATGGTCAACTTTTCTTTAGAACATACATGTAAAGTATTTATATAAACAGGGAATTCTTTTTCTTACAATTTGTCAAATGATGAATGGAAAATTATTAAATAAATGGGGTAACAACATGAACTGGTCTTTAAACCCTCTGACAAGGGGAATCATTTAATAGTAATGCATGCTAATCAGTATATGGAAATGTGCAAGGAACATCTTAATATTACTGAAGTATATGTTAAGGCGACAGTGAGTGATTATCAAAACGCACAAAAAGAATTTCAGCTTTTACTCTTTAAAGGTTATAGACTTGGGTATTTTTCTAAACAAGATGTAGATAAAAAGCTATATAATGAAAATAATTCTATAGCATATTTTTACTGTTTACCCAAGCTTCATAAAAGCACGAAACACCCCCCAGGAAGGCCCATTATCTCTGCTACTCATTGTTTTTATGAAACATAGGTGTATTTCTACTTAGTTATTCATTATCCTATGTAATGAAGTTACCATAATTTATAAAATATTATTTTGACTTTTTAGATAAAATTAAAGCCATTGAGTGGACTGCAGACATGTACTGGGTGTCTGTTAATGTTAAAAGTCTATACACATCTATACAACATCAACATGGTTTAGAAGTTACTAAGTTTTTCTTAGGAGACAGTTTACTAAGTAATTATGTATTAGAATTGATATAATTTTGTCTTACTAATAATTATTTTTGTTTTTGTGAAGTTATTCTTACCTTTTTTCTCTCCTCCCCTACCATAGTGTTCACATTAGGCTGCATGTAAACTTATTGTAATGCCCCCCTCCACATTATGTTAGTTACACTCCTTCCTTGTTAAATGTCTCTCTAGTAGAGTATCGCCCTAGTCTAAATTCTCCTGATTTCTGCCTGCTTCTTTTGACTTTTGCATTTTTCCTAATTTCTGCCTGTTCCTTTTGACTGTAGGACTCGCTCATATTTTACTTACCTATCCTCCTGTTCCCAGGTCTCTGATTGCTTTTGTAGACTTTTTTATTGCTTTGTCTGGATACTCTGACCTTCCTTTCTCCTGCCTTCCATCTATGTTCTTTACCCTTTAATAACGTCCAGTTTATCGACTTTCTGTACTTTCCACCACTGGTTATTCTTGCCCTAGCCTGCTCTCCTTCTCTAACCTATCCTGCTGTGCTGTTATACCTTCCTATACCTCAGATTTTCTCCCTCTGCCTTAAACCCATACTCTTCTGCCTCTCTGTATCCTGCTCACCTCCATAGCTCACTGATTGTTTTCTTAGGGAATCTTGTCACTTCTTGTAGTCACTCACTGTGGGTGTTGACCCGTTCCGTTCACCCTTGCTACATTCAGGCTCACTTCATTCCTCACCCACCCCATATCATTTCTTTTATACCTAACCACCTGTCACCTCCTCCCCTTCTAGTTTCTCCCCAACACTGCACCTCACTTCCTGCCTCTATCAAAAAATCCCTCCCACCTCCCCCTCTCCTATTACAACTCCAATCAGACACACCTACAAATGTCACCCTTGTATACATACCACCTTTTATTAAACTAATTAACATGTACTGCACACGTCCAACCCAACTAATAAAAGCATCCATCTACACACTAATAGTATTCAGTCTACTCCTTCTTTCCAATCTGCCCTCCTATCACACTCAACTCGATAAACATACCCCATCCCCATGGCAAACAGAATCCACAGCTAATCTCATTAATCTAAAAAAACTTCCCTATATCCCCATCTGACCTTATCACAACCCAACTTTTCCCTTACTCATGCAACAAACCAACCATAAAAATTAACCCTCTGTCTTCACAAAAACAAACTAAAATACTTCACAAATTTACCAAACTCTATCTACACCTACTCCAAAAACTCACTTGCAGTGGAGATGTCCACCCCAATCCAGGACCCAAAACACTAGTCAACCCTAGTCAACTCAAATCAGCTAAATCCCCTATACCACAGACCACTCTCATCTCTCTGCTTCCTAAACATTAATGCTAGAAGCATACTTAAGAAAATCCAGGACCTACATGCCCTATTGGCACTAATCAAACCAGATATTGTTGTGTTAACTGAAACATGGCTCTAACCAAAACATCATGACAATGGGATTACCACCCCTGGGTACAATATTATCCGCAAAGATAGAGTAGAGAAAAAGGGAGGTGGTGTTGCAATAATATTCCAAAACCACCTCACCATAGAACAACTGGATTACAACACCCAAGATGTCAAAGATGTGGAACTAATCCATGCCAGATTAAAAATAAACTCCAATAAACACATAGTTATTGCAGGTGGCTACATCTCACCAGGCAATAATATCACTCAAATGGAAAACCTGCTTAATTGGATGTCCAACTCCATTCCACATGAAACCATACTATTAGGAGACTTTAATATTGACTGGCTCAACTGCTCCAGCCATAATCACACTGCCTTTATAAACCTCCACAGGTTTACCCAAACTATAACCACCCCCACTAGAATTGACAAAACATCCAATCACCAGTCCATCTTGGACTGGATCCTGGTATCTGACCCCAATCTTACACAGCAATCTGGCTGTCTTCCAGATACCCTAAGTGACCATCATCCTACCTACCTAATTAGGAGCACACCACAAACCATCAGCCAACCTATCCTCAGAGGAATTTGTAACAAAAACACCTTGATACCTACTGACTTCATCAATGCACTAAAAAATTGCAACTGGACTCTCCTAAAGCAATTATCTCTAGACAAAGCAGTTGAATACTTCAACACAACCTTCTTAAAAATCCTGGACCAATATGCACCCTCCTGAACCATTAGAATAAAAACTAATTATGCCCCATGGCTAACAAATCCCACTAAAACTATAATGAAAGAAAGGGACAACACCTGGCCTCAGTATCAAAAAAACAAAACCACTACCTTAAGACAAAATTAGCTACAGTTCCGGAACAAAGTCAAAAAACATATTAAACTAGACAAATCTAACTACTATCAAAACCTACAAAAAATATGCTCATAACCCCAAAAAATTCTGGAACACAATAAATTGTATACTGCACCCAGGAAAGTCCACTACACCAACCCCTGTGCTACCAAATAATCATGAAAACATACCCACACAATTTAATAAATTCTTCACTGAAACAGTCCAGACCCATTCCAATGCCAAAATAATAGTGCTACCTACCCCACACCAATAACTACCACAACCCATCCCAATACACACAACAATACCCCCAGTTTTCACATTCACCCAGTGTCTACCAAGGCAATTTCTAAACTCCTTAAGAAACTTAAACCAACCACTCTAGCAGCTGATAAGCTACCAGCAGACTTCCTTCAAATATCAGCTGAAGCTATAGCCTATCCAGTCTCCATTCTCATTAATAGATCTGTGTCAGAATGCAAAGTACCAGCCTCTTGGAAAACCTCCCATATCATCCCACTGCACAAAGGAGGTAACTCCTTTGAACTTACCAACTATCGCCCTATAGCTATCTTACCACCATTATCAAAAATATTAGAAAGAGTAGCTCATACTCAACTTATGCAATACCTCCAGAATAACAACTTACTCTCCATATCTCAGCATGGCTTTAGACCTTCCCACAGCAGCACAGCAGCATTATTATCATTTACCAACATACTTAACCACACAGAAACAAGGGTCTAGTTACTTCTTCCATATTCTTAGACATATCAAAAGCCTTTGACATGGTAAACCACAGCATGCTTCTTGCAACTCTGTCTACCCTAAATACCTCTGTATCGTGGTTTAACAGCTATTTGTCAGATTGACAGCAAGCTGTCCTATGAGAAGACCAATTGTCCCCCCTGCTACAAGTAAGTATAGGAGTCCCTCAAGGTTCTATCCTCGACCTTCTGTTGTTTTCCCTATTGACTACCCAGATATCTTCATCCTTACCAACTGCCTCAGTAGTACAATATGATGATGACACCACCCTTATATGTGGCTAAGTGAACTACAAACCCTAACCCAAAACACCTTCATCCTAGTCAAAACCTGGTTCACTAACATCAAACTTCTTCTTAACCCCCCAAAAAAAAATTCTCTTTGGCCCAGGTAGATCTCTTCCTCTGAGCAATAACTTCATCATCAACTCCAAAGAAAACATTACAGTTAGTCCAACCACACATGCTAAACTGCTAGGCATAGAGATAGACAATAACCTGACATTTGACATCCACATAGCACAAACTATCAAGAAAGTTAATGAAAAGCTAAGCCTCCTCTACAGGAACAAACAGTTTATGACTAAACATACCAAAGTCACCATCGCTATGACTCATCTCCTATCCACACTCCTCTATGCCTCTCCCATCTTGATTAATCTATGCCAAACCAAACTAAATAAAATGGAATCTTGCTATAATAAGATTGCCAAGTTTGTGTCTGATGCTTCTAACAGGTCCTACCACTGTCTATCCCTAAAACAGCTTAACTGTTGTGAGTTGCCTCATATACTCATGCTCAATCAACTCTCGCTAGCTCACAAGTTCTACTACCTTCCAGAGTTAACCCCAGCACTTCAGCATTTAATACAGTCCCACATTTCCACTAGAGCCCTACGATCTAACAGCCAGAACCTAATAACTATCATCCAACATAAAAACAATGCTGGTAAATCACTCTTTTCCAGCACCATTGCCAAAACCTGGAACACACTACCAATCCATATAACTTCTAGCACCTCCTTCAATCATTTCAAAAAAACTCCTTAAAACCCACTACTTAACTAACTGGCTATTCTCATGTCACATTCCAGGTTAAATCTAATTGTGTCACATGTTCAGATAAGTAAAAATAGATTTGCCCTAAAAAGCTTGTAAACCCAGATACTGGTAAACAAAAAAAAAAAAAAAAGTTTATTTTTTTACGTTTTTGACTATGTACCTCAATGTTTTTACTATGTACCTCAATGACTATCTACTGTACTGTCTAACTAAAACTGTTAACTTCTAACCTATTTTGTATTAAAATCAATTGTATGTTCTATATTTTGTTCTCTCATGTACTGCATTCTATTGTACTGTGGAGCTTTTCTCCCCAGGCCTCTGCTGAAAATGGACCTGTGTCCAGTCGGACTTTCCCGGTAAACAAATGTAAATAAATAAAATAAATATATATTTATGTTCAGAAAATAAGCACTGCCATGGGTGCATCAATTGCACCTGCCTATGCTAATCTTTTTATGGGCCTTTATGAGGTGGAATATTTATATAGACATAATTTTTTTAGAACTTGTGTTGTTTCCTATCAAAGATTTATAGATGACCTAGTATTTTTGTGCAAGGGTGGGATGACAAATTTATCTGCCTTTGTTAAAGATTTGGATGTAAACAGGTTTCAAATAAAATTTGATGGACTTCAACAGGGCCAAACTAAGTTTTCTGGATATTGATTTAACAGGTGTAGTGGGGGAAAATTTAAAACTAAAATTAATTGAAAATGTGACAACAGTAATCATTTCTCACATAGAACCAATTGCCATCCATCTCATCTGCTGGATTCTTTACCCCATGGAGAGTTATTGTGAGTTTACAGACTATGTACTGATGAAAAGGAATTATACAAGGAAATGCATACTTCTATAAATATGTTCTTGAGAAGGGGTTATTTTATGAAAGACATCCAGAAGGCACTGGTTAAACTAAAAAATAATTCTTTGGTACAAAATAATTTGTCAGCAGCCAGTATCTCTGCTACGAAACACTACAGTGGATACACTGGCAGTAATACTAGACAAGATAAGTTAGAAGTTAGGCAAATGTATACAGTTATCTCTTACAATGTTTTTTTCTCATGAATAAGTTAAGATAATCAAGAATTTTTGGTCATTTTTATTTAAATTTAGAGTATTTTGTGATACATTATGTAGAGTTCCTATATTTTCATATACAAGAGGTAGGAACATACAGGACATTATTGTACACAATAAATTTGTTAAGCCAGTGGATAGGTTATGCAGCACTTTAGGTACACTGGGCACTAGTGGTTGTACTAGATGCTCAGCATGCAAATATGTTGCTAATTTCTTTAGTTGTATCAATGGTGTTCCCTTTAGTCCCAAAGGACATTTTACTTGTGTAACATCTAATGTTATTTATATTCTTAGATGCTCCTGCAGTCTCTTTTATTTAGGTGAAACTAAGAGAAGTTTTAAACTGAGACTGCAGGAGCACATTAGAGACATACAAATGGAAAAAGTTGTTAGTCCTGTTGCCATGCATTTTAAGTTATTTCACAATAGCAATCCAGACTCTCTGCAAGACAGCATCCTAGAACAAGTTAATTGGGGAGTTAGCAACTCTGAGTTTAAGAATAAACATCATTTGTTATATAAAAAAAGTATTTATATTTTAAAATACAATACTTGAAGTCCTCGTGGACTTAATACTGAATGTTCATGGAAACTTTTGATATAATTGTTTTCTAAGTATAAAAGAAATACAGTATTTAATGTTTTAGATATTAATTAAAGTGTTTTATAATTGATAGTTAATGTTTGTATAAAATGGCACTGTTTTTTCCTTACTGATGTACTCCTAGAAGGCATTTCTTGCCAAAGCGCTAGAGATTTGAGACGTTCTTATAAATAAAGTGCAAGCTGGTGATTTTTATATTTTTTACTGGCCTTTTTGTCATATTTTCAACATAGAAGAATTTCCTTGAGACCATGGACAAATGTTGATCAAAGGCCAGGTTGCTATCTACATGTATTCCCATATCCATGGGTTAACTCTTAAGGGGTGTTTTATCAATGAGATAGTTTCCTGGGGAGGCTGACTTCCCAAAAGGTACTATTATGCATTTCTTGGCATTGTGTTTTAAGCTGTGGCTTTGGCACCAGTCATTTTTCTGTGTTAAACTGTCTTGTAAGGTTTTTTCATCTTGGGGTGATTTTATGACTGCTCCCAGTGTGCAATCATCTACAGAGTTGATCAGCAAGAGGCCTTTGATATTGTCCTTGACTTCCAAGAATTTTCATCTTAATTTTAAATTTTAAATTTTAATTTTAATTTTTATTTTACATACAGTTATAAGTAAATAATTAGATGCTGTTTCTGTTGCTGTTTTCCATTTTTTTCTATTTTTTTCTATTTATTCGTTCATATCTATTTATCCGCTTATATTTATAAGTGTTTGTTTTTAGTTCCCTCTTCTTAGTTTTTACTAGTTTTTATACAGAAGGAACTAATCTGATTAACTTTGTAACATAGTGTAAAATGTATATAAATTGTATTTAAACTGTGCCTATTTAGCAATTACAACTGAAGGAGGCGATAGAGAGGGGAAATGGACCAATCTAAAGTTTTATTGTAACTATGTGCACTATTTAAATGCATTTTTCACTGTTTTGGTAACTTGTCTGAAGAAGTTTCATAATTTCATGGGAATAAAAGCAGTTTATTTAAAGTGTTGCTTTACAACATTAAACTTTCCTAATCTTACAAGGACATGGCTCATTTCTGTTTGTGGGCATCTTGTTGCCATTTTTTGAGTTTGTTTTTTATTGTTTTTGACAGTTTGTTGACATATGGCCGCCAAAACTTTTATGAGCACTCCATTTCAACTAAGTCAAATAGAAGGAACTGGCAATTTAACAGCACTGATCGAGTGTCTGATCCAGAAAGTGGACACCTTATCCTGAAGACTTGACTCATTACCAAATGATTGTAATAACTTGGAACAAGCCGGAACTTCTGCCAGCTTGAGAATGTCCCCACCACCTGAGAATTTTCCCTCTGGAAATACTTCTATTATCAATTCTATCAACCTGGGATACACAGCGCTTTCACCGAGAACATTACCAGTGGTAACATTACCAGTGGTGAACCTAATATCAGTGTGGTTGGCAATGGTGCCAGTCAAACTAGGAACAACAACTCATGTGGGCTTATTGGGACCCTGGAATTTGGCAGTTGGGTTGAAAGACCATTTGTGTTTGAAAATACATCAAAAGAAAGCATCCAGGAGGGCCCGGCTGGCGCGAGTACTGATTTAGCTACTAAATTACAACAATTTGACCAAAAGTTGGTCAAACTAAGAAAATTGCAATTGGAGATAGCATATTTTTGTGAGTGCATTCACCTTAAAATTATTCCAAAGGGACTTAGGTTGTGTCAATATTCAACCGGCCTTGTTGAAGGCTCCCCGTTTCATACTGATTTAGTTAAGCTTTTTGACAAACATGGGTTCGAGCTTTTGGAACTCATGTGTGCATGCTATCAGGATACAGTCAATATCTTGATTGAAGAAACGTGGGCAATAGACAAAAACCATTAAAACCGACCATGATTTTCAAAGGTATCGGTTTGACTATGAAAGAATCTACTCTAGTATTGACCAATACCTAATAAAACTGAAAACAACAAAGTCCAAAAAACTTAACCGTGACTTAAAAGACTATAAGCAGGGAATAGCCTACCCCAAACCACCTCCATCCCAGGGCAACCACCTAGTTGGGCTTGAGAGAAGTGCAGGTGAAACTATGTGTGATGAAACAGACATAAAACAACCCTTATTTAATGATAATAACAACAGAACAATGGCCGATGTTGTGTGGAGGAGTGAACGTATTAACTCAAAAAATACTAAAATCCCACAAGATGCACAGGCTAAGAATGTCACAAATTTTCAGAACAGGGCATTCAACCACAACTCTGGCCAAGGCCAGAAGAAGACGAACAAGAACAGGAATAGCAGGATGTAACTTCTGCCCCAGTGATTGGGGATACCACTAAGTCTCCGAACTGTAAGTTAATTTTGAATTCTAGCTTGGATTTTAACATTTTTAATTATTCCAAGGTTAACATTGCTCCTGAATTAGTTGACCTGTTGTCAAAGGGGTTTATGTACATACCTACTTCACGAGCGGACACCGCTAGAACATTAATTGACCTTAAAAGTTTTATTAGGAATTTAAACCTTAATATATTGGTAGGTCAGAATAATAACACTAAAAGTGAGTTTTACATTTCAAGTGTGTACAATCCTCCTTTGCACATTATCATGTTGCTGTAGGAACAGATGTGCGAACTCAATATTCAAAATATATTGCAGCAGAAAGCACAATTAAACCTTCTATGTTTTAACACCACCAAAGAAGAGAAAAATATGCTTAAATCCTTGAATGAAGCTCCAGTAAGAATTATGCAACCAGATAAGGGGGGAGGATTGGCTATTATGAGTAAGAAAGACTACATTGTCAGGATGTCTAAGATCATTACAAATGACACCTATGTGGAGGTAACTAAAGGGGAAATGAACGTCGCCTATTCCAACATTAAGTTCTTTATTAATGACATGTTTATTGAATCTAGGATCGATGTTCATTTATACAATTCTTTGATTATGCCTGCTCCAAGGATCCCGATTTTGTTCGGTATCCAAAAAATTCATAAAAACTTGCAGGACCCCCCCCCCCCGATGCGCCCCCTTGTCGATGCAAGGAATAGTGTAACATATGTATGCTCAAAGGTTGCTGACTACTATATGAAGAAATATATCTTGCTGGAAAGCCAAATTTGCAAGGATTCTTGGTCCTTCTTGGATAAACTAAGCAAGCTAACTTTTCATGCAGAGAACAACTTTTTAACAGTGGATGTCAAAGACTTCTATTCATCCATACCCCACGTGGAAGGTACTGAGTGGGCAATGGCATCAATGCATGTCAATGGAGCCCCATGTGAAGAATTGGACCTTGTGGGGGAATTGTTGGACATAATCTAATCATATAACTTTGTGACATTCAATAACAAGTTTTACCTCCAAAAGGATGGCATAGCAATGGGGTCTCCTTGTGGGGCCAGCTAAACCAACCTTGTCATGGCATACTGGGAGAAGCAATTTGTGTTAACTAATGACAACACCAGCCTATCCAAAAATATTTGTTATTACACACGATTTTTGGATGATATTTTCATCTTGTTGGAAGCTGATGTAACCAAAGCTCAAGATTTAATAATATATTTCAATTCTACTACTACATTCTTTCAGTTTACATTCTCCTTTAGTATGGAAAGAGTAGCATACCTCGATGTGGACTTGGTTAAAGAAAAAACTAATGGGTGCTACATCTCAAAAATCTTCAGAAAGGAGACCTACTCTAATGCCTTCCTCCATTTCTCAAGTTGTCACCCCATCACAAAAAAGATCAGTTGTAAAAGGACAGCTGGTCAGAGCAGCTAGCATGACCACAAGATGGGAAGAGTTCTTGTTTGAATGTGATCTACTTAAAGGTATGTTTACCAAAAGAGGCTACAACCCTTAGGATGGTGTTGGACTTGCTGGAGGAGGTACAAAATAAGAGAGATACTGGCTTTTACATGCCGATTTTGTGCACTAACCCTACCAATGAACCTTTGGCCCCTGTATAGAATTCTACACTAACAATGTTTAATTTAATTTGTACATACAGCCTTGACGCTCCTAACATAAAGAACATTATATTAAAGAACTGGAGCCTATTAACTAAGGATACAACACTGAGGGAGAAATTCATGGCTAAACCTAGAATTGTTTACAGAAGAGGAGCCAACCTAAAGAAGATCCTGAAAGGGGACAATAAGCCATTCTCAACTAGGAAGGGCATGTTCAAATGCAACATGTGTAAATTTTGTAAATTTATGGACACAGGATCCTTATTTTCTCTTGGTGATAGAAGATTTGACATCAAACATAAAATTAACTGTCAAACTAAACAAGTGGTCTACCTAGCCAAATGTAGACTTTGTCCTGCACTTTACATCAGCAAGACCGATAGGAGACTATGGGAATGGATATACGAACACCAGTATTGCATAAGCAAAAACAAATATGAAAATGCTTTGGCCAAGCACATTAGAGACTACTCCAACCATGAGTTTTATTTTATGGGGATAGATCTAGTACCTACTAATGTGAGAGGAGGTCCTGTTTCTTTGTTATTGGAAAGACTAGAATTAATTTGGCAGCTCCGACTGGATGCTTGCCATTACCCTGGCTTAAATGATATTATATCTATTTTATGCATTTTAAAATTAAAAAGTTTGGCAAGGTAATCTTTTATATGCTTTCCATATATTCTTACATATTTTTACATTTTATACTATTATACTACTAGTCCTTCTTCTTCTTCTTCTTTTACTATTAAAATATAATCCTTATATTTATTGTACTATTTACACCTATTTATATTTATTTACATCTATATTTATTTGCACGTATATATATATATATATATATATATATATATATATATATATAAAATTATTTTTAGTGCTTTTGTCATTTTCATTATCATGTTACAAACATAATTGACATTGACTTAAAAGCATTTTCATTTAATTTAAAATTTAAAATTTTAATTTTAATTTTAATTTTAGTCTTACATACACTTATAAAGAATTGGATGTTGTTTATGTTGCTGATGTTTTCCATTTTTTCTATTTTTTTCTATTTATTCGTTCATATCTATTTATTCGCTTATATTTATAAGTGTTTGTTTTTAGTTCCTTCTTCTTAGTTTTTACTAGTTTTTATATAGAAGGAACTAATCTGATTAACTTTGTAACATAGTGTAAAATGTATATAAATTGTATTTAAACTGTGCCTATTTAGCAATTGCAACTGAAGGAGGCGATAGAGAGGGGAAACGGACCACTCTAAAGTTTTATTCTAACTATGTGCACTATTTAAATGCATTTTTCACTGTTTTGGTAACCTGTCTGAAGAAGTTTCGTAATTTCACGGAGAGAAAAGCAGTTTATTTAGAGTGTTGCTCTACAACATTAAACTTTCCTAACCTTACAAGGATGTGGCTCGTTTCCGTTTGTGGGCATCTTGTTGCCATTTTTTGAGTTCGTTTTTTATTGTTTTTGCAGTAATACTAGACAAGATAACTTAGAAGTTAGGCAAATGTATATAGTTATCTCTTACAATGTTTTTTTCTCATGAACAAGTTAAGATAATCAAGAATTTTTGGTCATTTTTATTTAAATTTAAAGTATTTTGTGATACATTATGTAGATTTCCTATATTTTTGTATACACGAGGTAGGAACATACAGGACATTATTGTACACAATAAATGTGTTAAGCCAGTGGATAGGTTATGCAGCCCTTTAGGTACACTGGGCACTAGTGGTTGTACTAGATGCTCAGCATCCAAATATGTTGTTAATTTCTTTAGTTGTATCAGTGGTGTTCCCTTTAGTCCCAAAGGACATTTTACTTGTGTAACATCTAATGTTATTTATATTCTCAGATACTCCTGCAGTCTCTTTTATATAGGTGAAACTAAGAGAAGTTTTAAACTGAGACTGCAGGAGCACATTAGAGACATAAAAATGGAAAAAAGTTGTTAGTCCTGTTGAAATGCATTTTAAGTTGTTTCACAATAGCAATCCAGACTCTCTGCAAGACAGCATACTAAAACAAGTTAATTGGGGTTTTGGCAACTCTGAGTTTAAGAATAAACATCATTTGTTATATAAATAAAGTATTTGTATTTTAAAATACAATACTTCAAGTCCTTGTGGACTTAATACTGTATGTTCATGGAAACTTTTGATATAATTGTTTTCTAAGTATAAAAGAAATACAGTATTTAATGTTTTAGATATTAATTAAAGTGTTTTATAATTGATAGTTAATGTTTGTATAAAATGACACTGTTTTTTTCCTTACTGATGTGCTCCTAGAAGGCATTTCTTGCCAAAGCGCTTCAGATTTGAGACATTCTTGTAAATAAAGTGCAAGCTAGTGATTTTTATATTTTTTACTGGCCTTTTTGTTGTATTTTCAACATAGAAGGATTTCCTTGAGACCTTGGACAAATGTTGATCAAAGGCCAGGTTGCTATCTACATGTATTCACATATCCAATGGTTAACTCTTAAGGGGTGTTTTATCAATGAGATAGTTTCCAGGGGAGGCTGACTTCCCAAGAGGTACTATTATGCATTTCTTGGCATTGTGTTTTAAGCTGTCGCTTTGGCACCAGTCATTTTTCTGTGTTAAACTGTCTTGTAAGGTGTTTTCATCTTGGGGTGATTTTATGACTGCTCCCAGTGTGCAATCATCTACAGAGTTGATCAGCAAGAGGCCTTTGACATTGTCCTTGACTTCCACGAATTAGATGCCAGAGAAGAGAGCATGGCTTCACTGGCAACAGGCCTCTTTGTGGAGATGGTCTCACCAATCTTAACTTCCTGGGTCCTACCTGTGACCCAGCTGGTGATCCAGCACATTATACATGGGTTTATGCCTAATTCTGTATGTGTGGGGTGTGATGCCTGTGCACTGGCACAGTAATCAAGGAGCCTCAATCCTCACCACTAACACCAGTGAGGGGTATGCACACTGGGAAGGATAACAAGTACACACAAAGTAAAGTACAATTTTCCTTAAGAGCACACAGAGATCAAAGTCAATCTGGGGCTGTTTTTTCCCTTTCTCTCCAGATCCCCAATGAGACTCCCCACTGGTACAACTATAGGGTACAGGTCTCAGCCTAGTGGTCAAGCTAAAACCTCCAGCACCCACTCTGTCCAACCAGTGCTTCATGTCCCTGCCCAAGTAGCTGACACACACACACTTTGAGATATGAGTTATATACAAACAGACAGACACTGCTGATGAAGGCTGGCACAGGTTCTCCAGCTGTGCCCCCATTCTGCCTAGACTATAAGGTAGAAATTGCTGCCACCAACCACTAATATCAGCTACTAATAAGGCCCTTACCAAAGGGTGCCCAATTTTACTGTGCTATATTATTATTATTCAATTAGTAAGTATGACGAACAGCAAGGCTTATTGGAGTGGCTTGGAAAGTATCACTGTATACATGCAATGTATTCTGGAGCTTAAATTATCTCTACACAAAACAGCCACAGTTGAAAGCTTTAAAAATATTTAATAATAAATAATAAAAACACAAGACAAATCTCCTCAATTCAACACAGTGTCAGTCAAGAGTTCAGAGATCACAGGAAATTGCTTAAAATAATACTGTAGAAAAGTCTGACATAAATATAGAAAAAAACTAGGCTAAATCTACTATTTTATATCTATTTCTAAGGGAAGTCACTGTGCTAAATATATTTCTTACTTACAAGCAAAGCAAAGTACTGATGAGAAGATGTGTTCAGGTTTAGACAAAATCCAAAATGCTCTGATTCTCTCTTTCTGAGAAAGTCTTAAATTGATAATACATCACTGCTGACTCATTTTAGATTACATCATTCTTGACACTTCTCTGGTTTAGTTTCACAGGCTAACAGAAACTCATAGTTTAACATATCTTTGTAATTTTGCACCTGGCCAGGAAACCACAGCAATAAAAGACATTATACATGTAAACTCTAGCAACTAACTCTTGTCCCAAGTCAATAGAACGAATTCCTTCATCCAGACATCTCATCTCTGAGCCCTAAGGTCAGTCATAAAATGCTTGACGTATCAGCTTTCTTCCAGCAGAGTGCACTATGGTTATATTTTTGAAGCTCAGTACAACATATACCCCGGGATTCATGAAGCTTGCGCCAGGCACAGGCATAGCGTAGGTGGTATAATGCCAAATATGGCCATCGAGCGATTCAGGTATGATCCAATTCCACGTGCACTACCGGCGTACGCCAGAACTGCGCATCCCTCGGCTTAGGTATGCTAATCACCCCATGTGCAGTGTCGCACCATGCAAATGAAGGCATATAGTGATTCATGAAGTGGTGCAGGCGTAGCGTAAGCCCACAGAAATGTAAACCAAAAAACACGGTTTACATTTTCAGAACATCGGAGCTATGGAAGCGGGCCAGACCCATGTATCACAAAGTTAACATATGCCAATGGTGAAATACACAGCCAATGGCATAAGAAAAGATGCACAACACGTAAAAAACAACATTTAATGTCATGTCCACAGTAACGCACAGCACAACCACAGAGCATGTGTGCAGAAACTGTAACATAAAGAAATGATATAAAAATGTCATAAAATCGCAACGTAATAGAAATCAGGTTTACAGCATAATACACAATGGTAGGCATGGAACACCACAACCATGGTGCAAGGGTTGCTAAGGGCCTGCGATAGTGTCCGGCGTGGTAACTATGAATTAGTAGTCAATGCCATGCAAATGAGGCAGATAATACTGAATCGCAAATGTCCCGCCGGATGAAGGTTGTACCATACGGCGCAGCGGGATAACACCGAGGAGTGGCTCAGAGGAGATACATGACATCAGCAGAGGGGTGTGCCACTGTAGCAGTAAGCACATTGGAGCAATGCAAATCTGGCCTGTCCATTGCTAAGCAAAGCTGCAGGACAGGGGTGGGGAGGAAGGTATAGAATTGTTTAGCTGAGAGCACACATGGTGCCCAAAAGCGCATGTGTATGGGGATGAAAACGTGCCCGAAACCCAGTAATCGGACGCACGCGCCGTGAACAATAGCACAAACAGGAAGGTCAGGGGAAGATAAGAAGGAAATGCTGAAGTAGGGTAATTGGAGTACTAATGAGCAATCAACACCAATCAACTCAAGATGGCCAATCGACGGCAGCTGACAAGTCTGCTTGCAGAAACCTGCAAAACAGGATAGGGGAGGCATTGGAATGCAAAGAAAGGAGGGGAGGTATTGGATTGCAAAGATAGGAGACCTGACACAGCAGAGCAAAGCAAACCGACAGCAGACCGGCAGTAGCACACATAACACAAGATACGCCAGGTCCAGGAAAGTACAAATGAAAGTAGGCTGCTGGATGCATGCCAGAAAATGGTAGGTGCAACGTGCAGAAATGTAAAGGGAAGGTCAAGAGGTAATCTACGGCAGCCAAATGTAATTCAACACTAAAGCACCACAATAGTAGTTCCAGCAGTAAAACACATAAGATACCCTGTAGCTACGATCGTACATACACACCCTATGACATCATCGGTGTTCACAGCACAATAGTATAAAGTGTGAAAGCACCCTACACACACCTGTGTATTCCCAAACACTGCACCATAGGTGTAAACACACGGGAAACTTTTAAAATGTACATGTTGGGAGCTGCCATAGCTGTGATTCATCAGCATGTGTTAGAGACTGACGGTGTTGTGGAGGATGATGCTGACAACCACCGCAGGCCTCGGAGGAGAAGGAGAGTGTTCAGACCAAGGGTAACCTACCAGGGCCTACATGACCTGGAGATAGTACAGCATTGCAGGGTGGACAGGGACATCTTACAGCAAATAGTGGAGCTGTGCCAGCCACGCCTGAGAACCAGAAACAACAGAGGGGAACCCATTCCAGTGGACATGAAGGTATGTGTAAGCCTGCGAATACTGGCCACAGGTACCTTTCAAAGGCCAACTGGAGATATAATGGGGATCTCACAGGCATCAGCATCCAGGGTACTACACCAGTTCCTGGATGCCATGTTACCACATGCCAATGAGCAGATATACTTCCCCCGAACTCAGGAGGAGTTGGCCAGCAATATGCGCCACTTCCACCGTGTGGCACACTACCTGGAGGTACTGGGTGCGATAGACTGCACGCACATACAAATCAAGTCACCACCCGGTGAGCATGGTAGGCGCTACATAAACCACAAGGAATTCCACTCCATCAACTGCCAGGTCGTGTGCAATGCCCAGGGCATTATCATGGATGTGTGTGCTGGCAGCCCTGGAAGCTACCATGACTCCCATATCTGGCATGCCTCACAGCTGTATCAGGTATTTGTCAGGGGGGACATCCCACATGGCCATCTTGTGGGGGATGCTGGCTATGCACTGGAGCCGTGGATGATGACTCCCATCAGAAATGCACACACACCCATGCAAGAATGCCATAATGAGGCACACGCACAAACCAGAATCATCATAAATCATGTGTTCGGGATGCTGAAATCACGGTTCCGGTGCTTGGATACATCTGGTGGAGCCTTGCAGTACTCTCCAGGCACGTGTGCCCACATCGTCATAGTATGTGCCATGCTACATAATATGATCCTGCGGAAGCAGCTGCAGCAGGGACAAAATGGTGAAGGCCCCCATAGCCCACCGCAATTGCCAAGGCCATTACAGGCACAGAGGGATTCAGACCATGAACACACTGTGCCAGCCCCAGTAGGCAGACGGAGGCATGCCCAATATGCCTACGCCTTGGCAAAAAGGGAACAGTTAGCACATACTCTGACAGTGTAGGCCCCTACGGACTGACACCTCTCCACCTGCACACACAGTAAAATGGATGGCACACAAACATGACCACCTGTAAATTGTAATGTATAGGTGGCCCAATGTGTGACTCCTACATAGGCAGCCCTCAAATATTGTACACACAACAGCTAGTGGAACACGGAATGTCAACACCTGAACAGTACATGAGCCTTACAGCATATGGTGGTGCTGTGTGCCTGTCACGTTCCCCGCCATATATATATATATATATATATATATATATATATATATATATATATATATATATATATATATATATATATATATATATATATATACACATATGCATATATATAATACAGATAGAAAGGGCAATAGAGTGATATATGTTGATATAGATGGATTCAGCAATATCTGCAAATATATATAGATAGGTCAACGACATTCATAACACCTTGGAGGTACAAATAAATAGGATACTGCCAACTATGGAATATGTAACATACCGACATGCGTAACCACGAGGGTGAAAGACCGATAGAACACAGTACCGGAACAGTACAGCTGCGAGTAATAGTATGATGATATGAAGGGACATTTAGTCACTGCTGCTGGTGTTGCGGTCCACGTAGGTACTGTGTTCAACTGTGTTTGTGAGTGCCGTAGTCTGTGTATGTGTGTGTTGAGGGTGCCGTGTGCGTCTCCGTGTGACTGTAATGTGTGTGTGTATCCGCAACATGTGTCTGTTAGTGCCAAGTCAGAGGTAGATCAGTACGGTAGGTGTGGGTATAGCTAGCCATAGGCATACGGTTACCACCTGTCCCACAGTAGGAGGGACAGCCCCACCCTGGGCAGGTGTGTCCTGACATAAAACAGTACAAAGGGCAAATGTCCGAGATTATAGGACATTAATATGTCCCATATATAATGTAATAGTCATATGTAATAGTTATGCCTGTATGTAAGAAACGTAAATGTTACATGCAATATGATAAGTAGCCAAAGTCCCACAACAATAGGTATGTATTGAGGATAAAAGTATGTGCTAACCTGTGTACTGACCGTGGCTACATGTTGGCCTGTAAACACCGCTCTGTGTCCCGCAAGTGTCCAACAATGACATATGAAAAGGTGGCAACCCATGGCAAACAGGTTCTTTTACCAACACAACCACAATGACTGCAAATATCTGGGACAGAAATACAAGGGATAGCTGTCACTTACACATATCCCTTGATATATCGCTGCAATTCCAGAGGTATATAAGTAGCAAGCTCACCTGCAGACGATATAGAAACCAATTAACAATGGCCCAATGTACAATCCCGTAACATAAGTCTACTAACTGTTAGCTCTCTAATTAGGGACGGAGCCCACACACATATATATGGAATATGTAGAAATGCAAGCCCCACAAACCTGTATATGCTACGTACACCCACCGACATCCCCCACACTAGAAACTAAAGCAATACAGACTGTAATAGTCTGGAGGGTGCCCTAATGGTTAAGGTATTTGCCTTACAAACACAAGGTGCAGGGTTTGAGTCTCACAAGGGATAATTGGCTAGGCTTAAAATGGCTCGCAAGGGCAGTTAGCTTAGTACTAACCTATGAAAATAGCAGCACAAACATCCAGTCAGTCAATTACATCTGCAGAAACCTCAACATACCATGTGAGAGACACAATTAAAGGCGTCATGCAAAATTGCAGGCGTTGAATAATGGAACAAACAGCGATGTTACAGGTTTTGTTTGCAATAGTCCGTTATCAGACGTTGGGATGACAGGTACACCCACATGTTGAACCACATACTCTAGCTGTCACACACAATCCACGGGGGACATGAATCCAAAGTATACTTGTCTCCATGCATAGCAGTTGCAATTACACATAACAAAACACAATACAGACCGTCTCCCCGAAGGTAGGGCAAATAGGCAACGCCCAAGTGGAGAATTCAATTATACCCCACTGTTGCCGCATAATTGGTGAATGGAGTAGCTGCACAGCTGATATGCAAGTAATTAGTCACTCAAGAACACCAACTGGTGGGATGAAACCACATGTTACAGGTATCGACATATATAAGGATGACTTGCCAGGCATTCAAACCGTATGCTCATACCGAATACCAGTTGAAACACTGTGAGAGAGATAGAGACGAAACTCCGTAACGATAACAAGGTATGTAGAACACCCGATATGTAAGGTTATGTATAGCATGATCTGTATTAATTAGTTTTACTGTATGTATAGCCTGGTTTGCATTAATTAAACGTGTCCGCAATGCATAAAGTGGAAAAAGGTATTTATGTAGTGATGTCTTGCTGAGCATACTAACGCTTGTAGAAACTGTGCGTCCAGCAGTGGGCCACAAGGTACACATCACAGACACCACAAGGGATGCTACATGAGGGCGTTAAACAGAACAATTTCATACAACCCGCCGTCAGTGGTAGGGTATGTCCAACAAGTACGTGCCATAGCAGGGGATAGTATATGTTGATATACTGTCACAGCACGCATGTGTATGGGCATATAACATCAATGACATATCTAAGGTGGTCCCGCTGTGCAAGTATGCTTTGCATTATGGGATACCATGTGAAATATGTGTAATGTATAGTATTGTAGGTAGATATGACAGATATTCTACACAGCATAACAGGTATATCATGCATACCAAAGGTATCGTCTATTGGCATGTACAATAACAGGATACATATGGCTTGTAGGCATGGGACATTGTAATAGCATGATAGCTAATCTAAATGGAATGGCTACCAAGTAACCATGCACAAAGGACATGTAATAGCTTTACAGGTGAATAGTGGGGTACTATGCAGTCTGGCAAGTCCATGTGTAAGCACAACTACAGTGTTCACACCAGTGGCACCTCTCTAGGGTAGTGTCCTGTGAACAGCAGAGCCATGTGTCACCTGCACCTCTGCACAGTACAGCCACCGCTGTGATCCCAGGCCTACATGTGTCCCCCAACCACCAAGGGAGGTATCACATGAACAGTGCTAATGAGTGTCCCTGCTAGATGTACATAGGACTCATGTTCCAAAGCATGGTGAGTGTCCGGTTTGGGAATGTAACCCTCAAGCACATGCCACTCATGGTGGCGTGTGTGCACATATCCATGAGCATGTTGCTCACAGTGGCTTTTGCTTATGTCGCGTATGAGGAGTATATCCATTAATAATGTTGTAGACATGGGCCCTGTCTGATCCGCAGAGGTCACCCCTGAGTATGTAGTATGCAAATGTGTACAGATGTGGTGTCCATAGTGCAGCCGCATACTTAAACTGTCAGAGCTCAGTAAACGTCATGGCATGTTAATGTTGTGGTATGTAAAGCTGTAGCTGTTGTGTAAGGTACACCCTAAATGGGGTGGTGTACCCTTGAATGTGTGTAGAAGTCTTGAGTTCAGAGGTACAATGGGTGCCTATGTACCAGCTACACACCCAGTACAGATAAGTGTGGCCATGTAGAAGGATATCCATGCCACAGTGGCAATACGGTAACCATAGGAGTAGGAGTGGGTGCGACATATGTGTGTACTGCAAACATGTATAATGTGATATGCATGTAGGGGACTACCACCCATGTGATAGTCAGTGGGTGAATGGTGTAATGCAAAGGTGATGTTCATGCACCTTGTGTCATGCAGCTTGACGCCATGATAGTCATATCAGGTATCTGTCACAGTGACACCTGTATGGATGGAGTCAGTAGCAGCTGGTGGAGCAATCATGGTGCTTTGTATGCAGGGGTTTGTAAAGCTAGGCAGGGAAAGTCCCCTGTGCTAGCCTGTACTGCAGGGAAGCATATACTGAACATGAGGGGCCCTATGACTGAGGACTGTGGTATGCCAAATGTAACTGACATGCAGTAGGTACTATGGTATGCTGGCCTCACTGTGTGTGTCCTGTCCATGAGCCACATTGCATAACATCCTGAGACATAGGGTACGATGTGCAGGTGGATGTGAATGTTGTCAATACCAGAATGGAGAATGGTGCTGAAAGGCAATGAGAGGACAATGTAGGATGTGTGGACTCCCGTACAATCAGCAACTGCCCTGGTAACTGTATGAAAGGAGTCCACCAGGTGTAGGGGCCATGCTCTGGGCCTAACAAGCCCAACCCAGGTGGCATCGAAGGACAGGAGCCCAACAATGTCTCTGTGAATGACGTCCTTGATGATGTGCCCCATAGCCATGCAAAACAGTCCAGTCAGGTGTGTAGGACTATAGTCCCACTCGTGCATTGTGGTGCCACCTGTGTGTAGTGTGATAAATGCTGCTGTGTGCCATTCAGGGGCTACAATATCTGAATCAAGGCTATTACTGAATATGGTGGCCTAGTGGGGAGACATGTCATTCAGAGGTTTGTGGACATCAAAGCCTGGGACGTTGGAAGGTGACATGGGGCCAGTGTCCCAGGACATATAGAGTGCAGGTTAGTACTGTGTAGGTGTGACCACAGGGACACCACAATGTTCCTGTATGGATTGTGGCCCTGTAGTGAGTGAGAGGGTGTAATGTTAGCATTGAATCCATCCTCCAGCATGTTGTCAACATCACCTGGGTCTGTAATGTTCCTGAGTGACTGTTGTATGTGACAGCAGATGTGGGTGTTGCCATCGACTACTGACATACCACCATAATGCCTGGTGGTACACCCCGGAATGTGTCGCAGTAATGTTTACGTAGCTAGTCTTGGAGTATGTGATGAGGGATCCTGTGGCCCTACCAAGGGTGACCAGTGAGCTACCCCACCCATGGGAATGTACACCACCGTGCAACAGCCTACAGCTGTTGTTGTACATCATATGTCCATGGAACATGACCACCAGAGTGGCGTCTGTTATCAGGTGTGTACCATCATGGCTCTGTGTGGAATAGCATGATCCATGCAGTTGTGTACATGCTACTGAAGTGCACTGGGGTATGTTACAGCATTTGTATGTGCATCGTCCATCTGCACGGGTGTCATGACGTTAACAACCACTGTCAGAAGACGTCTGTAGTAGGTGTTGTAGTACTCATGTACTGTGTATGCTGTGATGGGTGTGGTGCCGGGATGTGGCTAACAAGGTTGATTAGCAGATGTTCGGAAACCACCAATGAGGGGATAACCCCAGGTGTGTAACACCAGTCACATGGTGGTAGTGTTTATGTCAAGGTTAATGTTGGTCTTGGAGGTGGTGTGTATGGGTAGATCCAGCAGAGTGGAGGTTATGACTCATGGATGTGTCGGTACATGAGTGGCTGTCCCAGTTAAGTGTGGGGTAGTGTCAGTCACACATCAGTAGTAGCTGTCTGAACCCCACTGTCCAATATACCAACAAATGAGGTATATTAACCGTGGGGTATGATGTTGACTCTGTAGCTTGTTACAATGTGTATAGTGGTCCCGGACACAGTTAGTTGCACGTGGAGCACCTCTGATGCATTGTGCTAAGTAACTAGCCAGGATGTGTGCACAACATAGTGGGATATGGGAACCCCTCAGCTGTGGGTGTGCCAGTCCAGGTATGTGCCTGAAAGGTATGTTCAGTCTATAACCTGTCATTGCAGGTGTGCTCTGCAGAGCCTAGAGGCAGGTCCCAGTCACTGCAGAGATATTGGAGTGGTGCATTATAAGGTGTGCCTTGCCTGTGTGCGTCACAGAGGAAGATGCAAGCATTGTGTCACATGACCCCATGTCGTGCTTGCCAGTTCCCATTCTGCCAGTGACTGTTATTGGAAACTGTGCAAGACAGGCAGTATAGAAGCAGCAAGAGCCTTACATGTGAGCTGTACTCCCAGGGCTGACAGGTGCAAGTCATCTGTGCCACAGCATTGTGTTTGACCAGGTCAGTCAAAGCGGACAGATACCAGATGCCTGTGGAATGACAATAGGAGCATAGGCAACTGTTGAAGTGACACAGTCGGTCATTGTACAATGGTATCGTGTCCGGACGAATGCATAATGCTCCCTAGGGCTTGGCCCACACCCTCAGGGCTATAAGACTGGTGAGCTATTGCATGTCCCTGCACATGTAGTCTGTGAAGTGGCATCTCAGGGCAGTCACACTAACATGGAGAATGACAGTCACATCGTACCTGGTGAGGTGTGGCATGGGTGCATAGGTTATGTTGCAGAACCAGTTACCCGACAGCAAGATGTAAGCGACTATCGCCTTGTGTAGCCTGCTGTGTGGAACTGCAGTGTGACTCCCTACAGAATCACCTATGACTGGTGTGTTGTGAATGTTATAACTCCCTATTGGCTGTATGTGATGGGCACACATGAGTCTGTGGGCTATAAGTTGGTGATGTTGTTTTCCATGATGGGGACTACCTCTGGTGCCTATACAGAGTATGGAGACGTACTGCACAAGTTGTCCTCGTAGGTGTGGCCTGTGGTGGAGATCATGTGAGACTATGTGATGGGTGGGGTGTGTTGCGAATGTTACACATCCCCACATGACTGTCAGGTGCAGTCAGGGTTGGTGACAGCATTACCCCCAGCCATAGCTGTCAACCTCCTGTCCCCAAAATGAGGAACATTAGCCCTCATAATGTGTGACAAATGGGCAAAATGTGGAACACTTACTACTGGCTTACTAACAGCTTCAACTAAGGGCATATGATGGCTAAAATAGGCTGGTTTTATGTATAAAAAAGATATTCTAATGAATTAATATGATTCCCATCTATTTAGCCATGGCTAGCAGTTAAACAATTTCCAACAATGAATGTGTGACAGACCCTTTCAATGTGGAGCCTTGAGGAACATGCACTTTTTAAGACCCCAAATGAGGTACGTTCCTCGTAATGAGGTACACTTGAGAGCTATGCCCCCAGCACGGCTGCAGAAGTGCATCCCCCACAGGCTGTAGTGTCGTATGTTCGGAGGTGAGCATTGAATGTGTACATGAGACAATTGCTCTATTGCCACATGAACAACATATCCATCATATAGACAGGCAGTAGCAGTGGTACATGACTGTTGAACATGCCTGTATATACAACCATGTCCCACAGGATATGTGCGTTACGTGTGTACAACAAATGTTGTACCATAAGCAAGCTGGGAAGTGTAGGACAGCCAGTGTACCTGTGGGAAATGGTGTTGAATGGGTGCTATATTAATCAGTAGCTCATGACATGCTCACAAGTTCTGAACAAGTGCCTAGCATGACCATACAATACAGATAGGGTGTTGGATAATATCAACCCACAAGTGGTGATGACAGTCATTATGGGTGGCACCGCACTATAACCCTGCTGAGTATGGTGTGCATGTCCATGAACCATTATCACTGTAGATGTTAGCAGTACAGATGTACAAGACAGCACTGATGTTTGATTACAAATACCTTTGTATGTCACAGGAGTGTTCCACCAGTGGCCTGTTGACAGACTCACACCTACAGAAGGTGCAGGAGTGACATGTGCACATCACACCAGTGCCAGCTACAGTAGAACAGGGTTAATGTGTTGTACTCCACCCTCATTGTAGCCCATACCACACAGACAAATGTTAGGCATCTGTGTATGTAAGGCTGTGAATGGCCATGACCTATGAGTATAGCTGTGTCAGTGTTGTGAACAACATACAGAATGGGCTGTGTGGGTGAGGTGTGTGACATATGTGCACAGTCTGATGGATGATACCAGCATTGTCACCGCTAGGTTAAAATCCCTGTACCCATTAACTACTACCTAGGCTGTGGTCAACATTATGGACACTGTGTAAGGGATGGTGCTGTGCAGTGCACCCCCCAACTTAGTGACGTCTCCAGGCCCCTTAGGTAGTCATATGAGGTACCCATGTCATGTCAGGGTGCCATCCATGAGCACGAAGATCACTGGACAGGCATATACAGCACTGTGGTGACCAATATTGGATCACATACCACCTTTAAGGGGTAATGGCCATGCGTGGATGGGCGATACCAGCCTCCACAATCCTCACCTCCACTATGCAGCATGCTGTCTACCTTAAAATAAACCAACGAACTCCACCAAAAGAACCAGTTCGTATAGAGTGGCAAGGTGAAAAAGAACTATGTAATTAGATAGTACCAATGATGTAAATCCAGTCTACCTTGCAGAAAGACATTTGCTACACCATGATGATGGACATGCTACATGTCCATATCCTGATCTGTAAGACATATGTCATGGACAGCCAACGTCCTAATACTAGGATCGCCACAGGCTGGACAGATCCCTGTGCCATATATGTGACATACTCCCTCCATACCATGCAACCCTGTCCATCAAAGCTGCACATGTCATCCCAGTCATACATGGTGTGATGGTCACATGGTAAATAAATAAAACCCCTCAGTGTCTCCTTACTAGACGGGGACATCCACCCCAACCCTGGCCCAGCCAATCCTGCTACCCTTAATACCCAACCTAAACTCCCCTACTCACTCTTAATAGGACATCTGAATATCCGCAGTCTTAACAATAAAGTAGCCCATCTCCATGCCCTTTTAGATACTCACTCCTTTGATATCCTTTGCCTGACAGAAACTTGGTTAAAACCAGGAACCAAAGACAACAAAATTACCCCCCAAGGATATAACATAGTTAGACATGACCGAATAAGACAAAAGGGAGGGGGTGTAGCAGTACTATTCAAAGATGGATTCCATATCTCCACGTTACCATGTAACCCACCTCATGATAGCAATGCTGAAATCCTGGCCACCAAACTCCAAATGAACCCAAATAAAGCTTTATATATTATCTGTATCTACCTACCACCTGGCAATAACATCACCATTATCGAAGGTAAACTAAACTGGATATCCTCAGCTTACCCCAAAGAAACAGTAATACTAGGTGATTTTAATACTGACTGGAAAAGTGTTAATGCAGACAACCCCACCTCTCACATTAACCTCCACGGCTTCACTCAAACAATCACCTCCACAACCAGAATCAACAAACCAAACAATAAAGAGAGTACCTTAGACTGGATACTTATAAACAGACATGAATATGCCTATAAGGTAGGCACTCTCCCAGATGATTTAAGTGATCATGCTTTAACCTACATTATTAAACAAAAACAAGATCTGCCTAAACCCTCTACTTTTAGGACTGCACATTCCAATAAACACTTCAACCAAGAATCATTCCAAAATGAACTCAGTTCCTGTAACTGGAACCCCTTAAAAATTCTACCACTTGATGAAGCTATAAAATATCTAAACTCTGCGTTTTTATCCATCCTGGACAAACATGCACCTATACGGTCTATCTGTATGAAATCCAAACCAGCCCCCTGGCTCTCTAAAGAAACTAGAGAAAAAAATTCTACTAAGAAACAAATCCTGGGCTAAGTGGAGGGCTAATAAAAATATCTCTGATCAACATTACTTCAGGGAACTGAGAAATTGCACTAAAAAGGCAATTCTTATGGACAAAAGGAACTATTACTGTAAGTTACAGCAAACTCATCAAAATAATCCCCAAAAGTTTTGGTCCAGTATAAACAAACTCCTTTCCCCTGGACGCTCTCACACACCTACCCCTCTTGACACTGATCCTAATACCCCCCTTCAAACTGCCAATTCATTCAATACCTTCTTTACAGAGACCATTCAATCTCTAGCTAGTCAACTAATCCCGGATAACTCTAGCCCTTCTACTACCAGATCATTTTCTCTACCAACTTTTAAACTGCAACCCATCTCTACTACTTTCATCTGTAAAATCATCCAAAAACTTAAACCTAGTACCCCTTCTGCTGACCAAATACCATCAGAATACCTGCAAAAAGCAGCTAAGGTAATTGCATACCCTGTATCCATCCTCATTAACAGAACCATTAAAGAAGGAACCATTCCTGACATTTGGAAAATCTCCCATATTATTCCCCTTCATAAAGGCGGCAATTCAAATGATTACTCTAATTACAGACCAATAGCTCTATTATCTCCTCTATCTAAAATAATGGAAAAATGCATTCACCAACAAGTAATACACCATTTATCTCAACATAACATAATAGCAAACTGTCAACATGGCTTTAGGCCATCACATAGTACCACAACTGCTCTACTATCTTTTATTGATACCATCAACAGAAACCGCAATAACAATATCCTCTCATCTGCTCTATTTATTTACCTCTCAAAGGCTTTTGACATGGTCAACCATGCCCTTCTCATCAACACTCTAGAATCCCTTGCCTTCGATCACCTGACTATTAAATGGTTCAGATCCTACCTTAGCAATAGGCAACAAGCAGTTCTCTGGCAAAACAATATATCATCCCTCCAGCCAGTAACCCTCGGAGTCCCTCAAGGCTCTATTCTAGGACCACTGCTCTTTTCATTATTTATCAATGACCTCCATCTAGCACTCCCACAAGCCACCTGCATTCAATATGCAGACGATTCTACCCTAGTATGCTCTGCAAACTCCCCTTCAGAACTGCACTCTCTAACCCAAGATGTATTTAACATAGTAGAAACATGGTTTACTAAGAGATGCCGCCTTCTCAATGCTAAAAAACTAAGCTCCTCCTCTTTACACCCACCAATAAAACTTTACCCATTGATTTCTCTGTGTCCTCCAATAACAGCACTATCATACTTCCTGATACAACCACCAAACTGCTCGGAATAACTATTGACAATCACCTTACTTTTGATACCCACATAAATAACACTATCAAAACTGTCAATAGAAAAATTGGTTCCTTATACAGGATCAAACCTTTCCTCACCCCTATAGCCAGAACTAAAATTGCTCACTCTCACTTAATATCAACTCTTCTGTATGTTTCACCCATATATACTAACCTAAAGAATAATAATCTTACCAAACTAACAACTTCTTATAATAACATCACCAGATTTGCAACTGGTAATCCCTTTAGAACCCACCACTGTTTGAATCTAAGGCAACTAGGCTGGCTGGAACTTCAAAACCAACTGATAGTATCCCAACTCACCATTGCCCACAAGATCTTCTACCAACCCAACAACACTCCTATACTCTCCAATCTCATCCTCCAGTACAAAAATCTTAACTCCCTGCGCTCTTCCAACAAACTCCTTGCCTGTATATGCAAGTCTAACAACCTGGCTGGAGACTCTTTTTTTTCTAACACTGTTGGAAAAATCTGGAACCTACTGCCAAATGAACTAACATTACTTTCTTCCTTGCCTCTATTTAAACACAACCTCAAAAAACACCTAAATTATCACTGGCTATGCCCCTGCAGCAATCCTGACTAATCTTCTTCCTCTCTTCTTCTTTTTCTAATTTCACCTCCTGTTACTTCTTATTTCTACTACTCTTACTTCAACTACTTATACTCTAAATTGATTGTTACATGCTCACTCCTTGTTTGACTTACTAACTGTTGTTCCTAATTTGATATGCCTAAAGAGTAATTCCTACTCTATATTATTACTACTTCCTACAAGGCATACTTTTTAATTTTAAACATTATTTACTTGTAATTTTTATTTTTATTTTTATTTTAATCCCTTTGGATGATTTTCTAAGTTGTATAACTGCCGGAGCTTTTCTCCCTGGGCCTCTACTGAAAATGGAAATATATCCAGTTAGACTAGCCCGGTTAACAAATGTAAAATAAAATAAATAAATAAATAAAAATAAATGTACTATCAACTGACTGGATCAGTAATGTGGCACTGATGCACCTTGCGGTGGCATAATGGCTGTCTGTTACAGCTTGGAAACTGTGCCCGCACATGCTATGGTTGATAACCATCCCTGCGAATGACGTCTGACTAGCCATTGTCCCATGTCTATCACATGTGCAACACAGGCAATCCATGGCAGGATGTTGAACAGTTGTACAGTGCTGTGTCGATGTATATGGCAAAACACATGCATGTACAGGTGTCCATGCGTATGTGTGCATTGTTATGTACACATCCAGGCATGTGCAGATAGGTACGAACACATCTGCAGGCAAATAGACATGCCCACAGCAAGACAGCATTCACATGGAGTATGAACACTGTAATGAGGTGACACACATATATGGTGATGATATCCAATGCATAATGGGTGTGACATGTGTGACACAGACACGTCAGTCGTGTCAGTGTCATGATGCTTTGCAAAGATAACTGTGCAGATGTAGTAGATGTCATAGAAATGTATGTGCAGCAGTATCTCTGTACATCTCTGAAACTGTGACCTGTCACCATCATTATGTCTTACAGATAATGCCCCATACATGCCTTCCAGCATACAGCCACCAGGAGGATGATGTCCTCATCCCACAGCTCCATGAGAACTATGACTTGTTGTTCAGCCATGTGCCACGACATGCCCAGCAGCAGGATGACCTGTGGCACGATCTACGCAGGAGGGTGAACGATGTGGGTGGCCATAACCACACCTACCAGCAGGTGTGCAGACACTGCATGGACTTGATACGACATGCAAAACAGCATGCCACTGCAATCGCCAGGGAACAAGGTGGAACAGGTGGTGGGCCACCAACCCAGCCCCCACTCACACACACCGAGGAGCTACTGGCCAGTCTGGGGACACCCAGGGAACAGCATCCACAAACACTAGCTGCCATCGTGGAGGTGGGTGTCTCCCAACCAATGAGCCTGGAGTTGCCTGGTAAGTCAGTACTGCACATATGGATATTATATCCCATTTAGTTGCATGTGTCACTGTACATTATGTAAAGTAACAACATATGCAAGGTATGTGGACACACATGCTGCATACTACAGTATGCTACTCTGTGTATGCACACATGTGCATACTATATGCTATTACACAGGTGAATGTGTTAACATGCACAGTGCAACCTGTGGCTGTCATATAGTCATGGATATTGTTCATACTGCTGTGTCACCCCTATACAGGTACCTCTGGTGTGCCGCACAGACATGAGTCAGTTGCAGGTGAGACTGTCATCAGTATCAGGCATGTTACAGTGTAGATCTATTTGCCATGTGGCCAGTTAACACTTGCACACTTGAAGTTTGTTCCAGTCACCATATACAGGTCGCATCACCCATCATTCACACAGGCCACCCATGTGCAATATATACAAATGAAATGATACACCGACTTGAAACCACAGTACTTGTCATTGCGACATGTGTGGTCAGCTGTTCATACAACAGTGGAGGTGTTCTACAATGGAGGCATATGTAGTATGCATTGGAACAACATGTGTGGTACGCACACAGTACCACACAGTGAGCTGTGATATGGGCAGCCCACAGGTGTCACCATTGTGTCATATGCCCCTGCATTGGGTGCACACATTGTGATGTGCCACCTGACATGTCCCAGACACGTGGTGTTCTGTCTGCAATATTGTCACACTATCACATGACCTATACCCCACATACCAAACATACAACCCGTTGTCTGCATAGCCCTGTGGATTGTGAAATATCTAACATCTATAGGTGTATGTCATATGGGACAACACAGACATGTGAGATAGATGGCCATCACACACATTTGGCCAACACATGTGCACACATGGCCATGGGGGATGGCCAGAGACATGTAGCCACACAGTACATGGGATGTGTATACACCCTGTTGCACATTGTCCACACATGGTCCAATTATAGCCTTAGTTGACCGATTATACAGTTGATGTGGTACACTGGACATCCTAAAAGCCTGTGCACAGCTACTGGAGGTGTCACTGAAGTCTACCATATACGATCTGTTGAACATCATGACTGTGTCATAGTATAGCAATGTAGATGGCTCACACTACCCTCCCATGCTCATGCACATTTGCTAAACATGCATTCTATCTGTAGGGCATACAGACAACACTGTAATGTGAAGCCCATTATGATGCTGTACATGTGTCAGGACACCATTGTGTCAGACATGTATGCATGTTAATGCACATGTCAGCAGATTACATGTCAAGGTCACGTCAGCCATGTGTACTGTTATCCTGTTCTGGGCCACATGGTGTATCACGGGGATGCATGCATACTACCATGATTGTGTGAACTGCATGTCTACTGATATGACACCTGCTTGCTGTAGTGTGCACCCCAGGGAGGTATGCTTACTAACACTATTAATGTCTAAGCTGCATGCCCTCTGCTATATCACAGGCATGCTGCATGCCATCTGTCAAATCACATGCATGGTGTGTCTGTGTGTGTGTGTCTGTGTGTGTCTGTGTCTGTGTGTCTATTGTACTTTACAGTATTTCATTGCATTCACAGGTGATGTAGGTGCGTTACCCTCCTGCGGTCCATCTGATGTTAGTGTCCCCACAGATGCTAGCAGTGATGAACATATGCATGAGGTACAGGCAGGGTTGTCAGGGGCTGAATCTGTGCCAATGGTTAACATCCCAGCTATGTCCCCCTCTTCCCCGCACACAGTTCTGCTGCCAACACATACCGCATCACCAGTGGCCATAGAGGAAGGACAATCAGCGTCTGTTAGCATGGAACAGGAATGTGTGGTGGCTACAGAAGGTGTGTTTACACACCATGGTGTCAGTGTAATGACTGCAGATGTGCCACACAGGCATGTGGCCAGTGCTGCTCGTAGTAGGACCCCTGGCAGACATGCACCTGCAGGACAGAGCGCAGCAGCTGGTATCACCAGACGCATGTTCCAGACTGTAATGGCGGCACAGGTACGTGCTGAATGGCAGATCAGAGAAGGGCAGAGGCTGCAGAGGGCTGCTATCCATATCCTAAATGACAACATCCAGGCATTGGCAAATGCTCAACAGCAGATTGCTGATGTTCTGGATAGGCGATTGGTTGACATGGTGGGAATCCTTGACTGTGGCATGGCAATCCGCGAGCGTGAGCTGTCTGTGCTGGAACATCTGGTAGGAGTGAGGCGTAGGCCACGTGGACATAGGCCAGCAACACCACCTAGTGTAGGTTGACGTGAGCGTGCCACCTCACATGCCCGCTCCCATAATGCCGGTAGCAGTAGCAGTGCAGCTGGTGCTGCGCTGTCCACACCAGGACACAGCAGGCCACGTGGACGTGGCCCTGGACATTCACAGTGGGGACACAGTTCCAGCGGACATGTGTCATTGGACAGTAGCCACTCTGTACCTCCACCTGGTAGTGCCCGTGCAACCCCAGGCAGGCACAGGTCACATGGCCGTGGACGGACACAGTGAGCTGTACAACCTGGTCTGTACAATCTGGGGCTGTCAATTATACCCCGTGTAGGCCACACAAATGGCAGAACTGTGTACACACATACACGCACACAGCAAACACAACTGTAGGGCTCCACTACATCCACATGCATTCTGAACAGGCATGTCCAATCAAATCACTGGCCCTTACACACACACATGATGTCATCCATTGGTGCAGCCTATGCCCCTGGCAAACATATCACCCTGTGCATATGATGAAGCCTGTGCCGCATCCCTGTCATCCACACCATCGGTGCAGGGATATGCTCAAATATTCTGATGCACAGGGTGAACAGAATAGTGAGAGGTGTATGTAATATTACCTGTGTATGCATAGTGAGGGATGTGTATGTTGCAGTGGTTGTGTGTGAATACTGAGAGATGTGTATGTGACATAGGTTGTGTACTGTCGACATGCACCGGTCATACCATGTAGTTCAGGTGCAGCATGCATTGTGATGTGTTCACAGTATGTGTCTTGTTTACATCTGTAGCACCATGTTGGTTGTCATACCCTGGTTCCCTCCTATGGTGTACTTGCATGTGCCTACAGGTTGCGGTGTTTGCAGTCCCCCACGTGTAACTGTGGATTACTCACAGGCACGTCTGGCAATATCAGCATGCTACATGTACCCTCAACCTGACTGTTGGAAACACCAACATGACACAGATGTCCGCACATATACTGCACCTGACGCATGTGGTCAGTGCCACAGGCTTCACTGGACACTGAAGTGACATACATAGCAGGACACATTACAGTTATGGTGACATGGTGCAGGGGTTGTACACAGCGGTCTGGCCAATGATGATGTGAGGTGTCACTTGGTAGCTGGAGGCCACACTGTGTAGCAGTAGGACCCTGTAACAGTACGGGAACATGGCCACATTCACGGGGTGTACACCACTATAATGCACAACCCATAGTGTTGAGGTGGGGACCCTTGCCTATGTGGTCATCACCCTCACAGTACTATGCACCCACACGACGTGTCACAGAGAAGGAACATGAACAGGTAGCCAGTATGGCTAGGACCTATGGCATCAACAGGGTAGTGCACTGCATCACCATTACGGGTTAGTCACCACGTGGGGTTAGTGATCATTTCTCACTGTTTATTAGCATACACCCTCACACCAGGCACCAGACATACATACATACACACACACACACACACACACACACACACACACACACACACACACACACACTGTGGTGACCACACATGTGTATACGGACAGCCGACGTGTGTGATGCACCACACCGGTCGACGTCATGCTTCCCACACTGACGTATGTGCAGATCTCTACAACGGCATACAGGGATGTGTAACAACTGGGACATAATCCCCACGGTATGTGGCATCTCTGGTCACACATTCGGACACACATGGCAGTGCTGGGAATGATACACCTGCCATATGATGACACGTTTGATAGACATGCAGCGGTATTGATTGCATTATGTGTACCAACGCTATGTCTGGCAATTGCACTACTATATGCACACGAGAGGTTGTAGCTGTTACAGGTGCCATGTGACATATAGTTGGTAACACCTGACCGCTGTGTATGCGTTATGTCAGCACCGTCACGTAACAGTGACATAGCGTACTGTTTGCACATGGCATGCTAGGATGGTGTGTGACACAACTGTGAGCCACCCCCTGCACACATACATCTACACAGGTGGTTCACCACTTTATGTACACACATCCCTCCATACGTGCTGTGTGTATGTCACCGTATACAGGTGTCAATGATGGGGCTGCATTGCGACTGCATGTCGTAGTTAGGTGCAACTATGTTACGGACATCGGCCACTGCACATGCATGGTTGCTGCATGCACAGTACAGATGTCACATGTGTCTCCTGTTGCCATGTTTGTATGCATTGCTATTGTTGGACATGTGTGTTGACATACATAACACATGGACTGTGGCATGATATCACGGGTGTCACAGACGACCAGTACAAGGGTATGTGTCCCGGTCAACATTGCTACCCCATGTAGTGTGAGCATTCAACAGACATGGACCCACCTTCTATTTGCGTGCGTAGCAGTGCTTAGGCCACTGTTATGCATGAGGTACATCAAAGGCTATGCTATGTATGTATGTGTTGTGTGTGCAGTCCATGCACACATCCACACAATCACATGTATGACATATCCAGACGTGTGTTCATTGGTGTACAGCAACAGTCATGTGTCACATCTGTGTAAGGGCCGTGGTATGTCTTGAGCTGACCTGTTCATGTATACTGGTATCGTTGCAATGCATAACACCTGTTGGATCCCTGTTGGTACATGTGTAATCTGCACAGCTGGTGTACACCTCTGTACAGCCCAGTGGTCATGTGTCACATGGTGTTGTGGTACTGCAAGGCTGTGTATTGCTGCACCGATGACATGGTGATGACTTGACAGCTACAGTGTACACTGCAGTGTGTATGTGTGTGACCTGTACCTGTGACAGCTGTGATGGCAGCTGTGTGTGTAGAGGTCACTGCATGTGTGTGACCGCCCTGTGCGTGAGGACAGTTATACCTTACTGTGCCCTTCTGTACTGTGCCCTTCTGTGTGTACGCTACATCTGCATGCACGAAAGCCCTTTGCAACAGCTAAGTGTGTGAGCATGCCCAGTATACTGTTGTGTAGATGGACACACAGTACAGTCCATGTACGCAGATGTGTAGATGGACACACGGTACAGTCCAAACTGAGACCTTCCATGTTTACACTCCATCTGCATGCAAGACGGCCCTTTGCAACAGCTAAGTGTGTGAGCATGCCCAGTATGCTGTTGTGTAGATGGACACACAGTACAGTCCGAACTGACGTATATTACCAGGTGTGCAGCCATGGCCAGTGAAACCTTGTGTCGGTGATGTCCCTCTGTGCATGAGCATGGACATTGACATCCTGTATTGCCATGGTGGTCATCCAGGCAACAGATTTCCGTCTTCAACGTCAGGATGGATGCCTACCGAGTACACACTGGGTGACTATCTTGAAGGGTGTACTGTCTGTGGTGCGTATTGTGTCTATGTATTGTTGTTGTAGTGCTCCATACATGTATAGTTGCCCCGAGTACACCACTGCCGTGTGTTTGTGTACGTCTACCATGGGACAGTACTATGTCTGATCGTACACTCTCTATACAATCCCTGCCGACGTCTTGGCATTTGCGGATGATGACACGTGCCTAGAAGAATGCCTGTGGGACTGCTGTGTTTAGTAATCTCGGTAGCGCATTCTGTAAATGCGTCATACTGTAGTGTGATAGGGTAGTTAGGTGTAAGTTCGATTCCTAGCCCTGCCAAGTGTGTGTGTGTGTGTGCGTGTGCGTGTGCGTGCGTGTGCGTGTGCGTGTGTGCGTGTGCGTGTGTGTGTGTGTGTGTGTGTGTGCATGCTCCCGTCCGCCTCGGGACTCAGGTCATGCTTTTAGACGCTTCACACCACAGATATATCCCGCTGACATCTTTGCCTTTGCGGATGTCGACACGCACCTAGAAGAATACCTGTGGGACTACTGTGTTTAGTAATCTCGGTAGCGCGTTCTGTAAATGCGTCATGCTGTAGTGTGATAGGGTAGTTAGGTGAAAGTTCGATTCCCAGCCCTGCCAAGTGTGTGTGTGTGTGTGTGTGTGTGTGCGCGCATGCTCCCATCCGCCTGGGGACTCAGGTTATGCTTTTAGATGCTTCACACCACAGATATATCCCGCTGACGTCTTTGCCTTTGCGGATGTCGACACGCACCTAGAAGAATGCCTGTGGGACTGCTGTGTTCAGTAATCTCAGTAGCGCGTTCTGTAAATGCGTCATGCTGTAGTGTGATAGGGTAGTTAGGTGTATGTTCGACTCCCAGTTCTGCCAAGTGTGTGTGTGTGTGTGTGTGTGTGTGTGTGTGTGTGTGTGTGTGCGCATGCTCCCGTCCGCCTGGGGACTCAGGTTATGCTTTTAGACGCTTCACACCACAGATATATCCCACTGACATCTTTGCCTTTGCGGATGTCGACACGCACCTAGAAGAATGCCTGTGGGACTGCTGTGTTCAGTGATCTCGGTAGCGCGTTCTGTAAATGCGTCATGCTGTAGTGTGATAGGGTAGTTAGGTGTATGTTCGACTCTCAGTTCTGCCAAGTGTTTGTGTGTGTGTGTGTGTGTGTGTGTGTGTGTGTGTGTGTGTGTGTGTGTGTGTGTGTGTGTGTGCGCATGCTCCCGTCAGCCTGGGGACTCAGGTTATGCTTTTAGATGCTTCACACCACAGATATATCCCACTGACTTCTTTGCCTTTGCGGATGTCGACACGCACCTAGAAGAATGCCTGTGGGACTGCTGTGTTCAGTGATCTCGGTAGCGCATTCTGTAAATGCATCATGCTGTAGTGTGATAGGGTAGTTAGGTGTATGTTCGACTCTCAGTTCTGCCAAGTGTGTGTGTGTGTGTGTGTGTGTGTGTGTGTGTGTGTGCACATGCTCCCGTCCGCCTGGGGACTCAGGTTATGCTTTTAGACGCTTCACAAAACAGATATATCCCGCTGACGTCTTTGCCTTTGCAGATGTCGACACGAACCTAGAAGAATGCCTGTGGGACTGCTGTGTTCAGTAATCTCGGTAGCGCGTTCTGTAAATGCATCATGCTGTAGTGTGATAGGGTAGTTAGGTGTATGTTCGACTCCCAGTTCTGCCGAGTGTGTGTGTGTGTGTGTGTGTGTGTGTGTGTGTGTGTGTGTGTGTGTGTGTGTGTGTGTGTGTGTGTGTGCTCTTGCTCCTGTCCACCTGGGGACTCAGGTTATGCTTTTAGATGCTTCACACCACAGATATATCCCACTGACATCTTTGCCTTTGCGGATGTCGACAGGCACCTAGAAGAATGCCTGTGGGACTGCTGTGTTTAGTAATCTCGGTAGCGCGTTCTGTAAATGCGTCATGCTGAAAGTGTTATAGGGTAGTTAGGTGTATGTTCGACTCCCAGTTCTGCCAGGTGTGTGTCTGTGTTTCCAGCTGCATGACAACATTACATTGCTTTTACAGTATTCATTCACCATAACATCTGTGCAGCGTCTTTGCTTTTGATGCCACTGTCTACAGGCTAGACGTATGCCTGTGTGATTTCCATGATCTACTAATCACAGTTGCATGTTCTGTCACTGCGTAATGCTGTTGTGTGGTAGAGTGGTTACGTTCGTGTTCTGCTCACAACCCTGCCACGTGTGTGTGTGTGTGTGTGTATATGTCTGTATCTATATATATATATATATATATATATATATATATATATATATATATATATATATATATATATATATATATATATATATAATTTCTGCACATAACTCTGCTCTTGCACGGACAGCTGATTGTTTCATGTATCGCATATTTGCATAGCTTTCACATACCAATGGGGTATGTTGCAAATCCCAACATTGTCCATGCAACGTTCATGTTATGGGCGGTGTTACACGCCCTTACAGGTGTTTGCTGTATAGCTTGGCAGACATCTATCTTTGCTGTACTCTCACTCTACTCATACATGCCGGAGGCTTCATGTATCATGGCCTAGTTTTGCTGTGTGTATGTTTATTTGTGCTGTGTGCATGGCTGTGGGTATGTCCCACTATCATCATTTGTAAAGGTGACAGCCCTATAGGTACTTCATGTAGACTGCTGTGTCATTTGACATGTCAGCACATACCTGTGGACAGTACTGAATGTCGTACTGCAGCGCTTTTCATACCTTCTGAGTTATCTTCCAGTCGATAATGCTGTTTCCTCACACATGTATCTGTTTCTGATCATACCACTCCACTTCCTAGAGCAAACATCTGGACAAAGCCTTAACTGATAGTGGGACACACAGGGGCAGAGTTTAAATATTGCTCTTACAAACGTAGATAGTTGACACAATAATAGGTTTTGCATTAGTATGACTTTTCTGATGGATTTGGTGTCTTAAACCCACATGTTTGTCATTATTTAATGACTTCAGTTCTCAAGAATTTGCCAGAATGGTACTGATTTTAAGAGGAACACACCAAAAATATGAGGCAAAACTCTGCACATTCTTCGTAAATCTGTACAGTTGCGGAGTATGTGTCTGATACAAGATATCAATTTTCTGACACCAATACACACACTGTATGGCGGCATCACAGGCCAGATGCCATTACATTTATATTGCAGGACACACCCACCCAGAGGGTTGTATTCCTCACAAAGGCCAACAGCTGCTTATCCACACTAATTATTCTATCCTGTACCTTATGTGTACGCCGGTATTTACACTTTCCGTCAGTGGCAGAGCTCACGTACGAGTATGGGGGACTGGACATTTTAACGGTGACACTGCATGACACCCTGAGGGACACATTTCTTTTGAGTCTATTAACCTTCCACATTGACTTTCACAGGGCATACGTTGTCATTCACATTTGTCAGAGTACATGCGTATGACTTGTACATGTTTTGTCATTTGTCCTGACGTCTCTCTTCTCACCTGTCCACCTAGTATCACTAGTTCTGTACATGTATTTTGGACAGGTTACCTTCATACCTCTCACCTGTACACATTATGGGTAAACGCCCTGACTTTTGACCTTTGCTCTTGTTACATTTGTCATAATAATGTGCCTTTCTGGTAAATTACTGGCAAGGCATTATGAACTGTGCGGTTAGATAATAGTGACTGACATTTCTATGTCATGATTAGTAACACTCATAACATTCGTATTCCTGACTACGCCAGTATTCTATCAACGTTCTTACTTTGTCTGGGGTATATCTAATATAGTCCCTATTTGTATTTCATGTACTATGCCTTAGTGCAGCTGTCTTATTCTGACAGTTTGCCAGGTATGGTTACCATCTTGGTCGTACGCATGTCCATCCATGATAATCGCCTACATGACACTAATATAGGGCCCTGCATATTCCCACAATGGTTTACGCAATATCCAGTGGATGGTTTGCCCCATTATTGGGAATATAGGCCTGTGCTATACCCACATCACTCCCACGGGGCGGACCTAATAAATCTGTGCCAAACAACACCTAGGCCCATTTCTGCATATCCATGATTCCCATACCTGACACCCCTCCACAGTACCCATTACACATGTTTAATGTGAGCGGTACTAAAGTGTCGAGACACTTATAAGCACTCCCCACTCTCCGGATATCAGTTCGTACGTCATACATTCTATCGACACATGTGTTATTACCCTTGCACCTGCTACTGTTGCATGTACAGCTATATCGTATTTGCTGAGGTCACTTCTTTTGCGTCAACGACGGTTGACACTATGTATGGATCAGTTTTTGGGGTCCTGCAATGGACACCTATATTCATGTTTACAGTGTAGAACTTGCCGGACTGTCACTTTCTGGCCAATGGTTTGGAAAGCAGCGGTTTATTCACCTTTCGTGCATGTCTGTTTGTCTGCCCATAATAGCTATGCCGTGGCCTATTTATGTACATATGTCATATCTACGGGACATATGTTTGTTGTGTATACATATATACATGTACAGTCCTCATTTCATAATTTGCTTTGGTTTACGTCTGTGGATTATGTGTATACACATATATCTATATCCATACCATACCTTTCCACTGTACAGATTGTCGCAGAATGTACTGCTGGTTGCCTCTTTATCTTTGGTGTGTTTTTCATAACCTGTGTCTATCTGGCAATTTAGTGGCATTTCATTAAAGACTTATGTTGGGAAATACTGGCAAGCAGTTCAGGTTACGACTGCATACCCTTCAGAGAATCCATGCTACTGACACACCCGTTATTCTATCCACTTTCTATGT
Organism: Protopterus annectens; assembly: GCF_019279795.1. Taxonomy (NCBI): domain Eukaryota; kingdom Metazoa; phylum Chordata; order Ceratodontiformes; family Protopteridae; genus Protopterus; species Protopterus annectens. The sequence continues at coordinate 1,483,832,513 of NC_056731.1, read as the reverse complement.
TTGTTCTGGCACATATCTGGGGATTGTCCCTATTTGTACCAGTAGTTTACTTGGCTTTGTCCGGTTTCAAACTTTACGGGGTTAACAGGTTTGAGCCATGTATATACAACGTGGGGGAAACAGCATTCATTTACTATGCTGTGAGCGGATCACACACGCACAGGTGCACTTGCATATACATGTTGTGGGTTACATCTGTTTAATAGATATGTGTGCTTGCGCGGCCTTTCATACTTCTGACCGTAACACTTACTTATCTGTAGTCCGGTTTATGGACTGGTGTGAAACACACGGTTCACCTTTACGTATTTAACTGTGTGTACAGCACAAACGCATTCATTACACTTTACAGGGATATCTGCAGTGGTCGTAGGTCAACCGGGACTGCATTCACATTGGACGGCTGCCGGAAACAGTATTCTGTTGCTGTTCTGCCTCATTGATATGCATACCCATAGTACTTAGCTACATCAACATATGCCTCACCACTTCACTTACAACACAGGTATCCATTCCCCTGCTGTGATAAACACGGTACTACATATTACACATTCCCTATTGCCTACTGCTGTGGACCCCAGCTGCATTGTTAATCACTCCAAGGATATGCAGAACACCAGGGCATATAGTCATATCACATACACGTTTCTGATTGTCAGGGTGTTCATGTAGTGATCTGGGTATAGGCTTGTCCGCCTGGTGAACGGAACTTCCCTGGCCGAGTTCAAATGTCAGATGAAGCATGTGGACAGGGAGCTTCTCCCTATTATGAACATTTTACCTGTATTTATAGACACATGTGTTTGTGCACCTATCAGGAGCTTATTCTGTTGGCTGTACATATTATGGGTGGGGTTGTTACGGTCCATACTCCACGGTGAGGGGGGGGGTTCCCATTCACATTTGACTATTACCTGTATTCATTCATACGGGGATTATTTTCTTGGACATGTTGTGACTACAGGTATGCAGTTGTACATTACACAAATGTCATGGGTTGTTACTGTACACATGTACAGACCATACCTCTCAACCTCTTTGAGCAACAAATCTGCGCAAACCCTACATGATGGGGAGAGTAAGAGGGACACATTTTAACTAGTTTCCTTACAAGCTTATAACGTTGATAGAATACTAGGTTTTGCATTATCATGACTCTTCTGCAGGATGTGGAGTGTTATAATTAATCCTCATTATTTCGTGATGTCAGTCCACACCTATTTACTGGACAGACGCAGATAGTCGGAGGCACACAACAATATGAGCCAACACTCTGGTCATTCTGCGAATATCTGGACAGTTGACTGATATGGTACGAACCTCTGTAATACGCTGTTGTGTTCTGGCACAGCAGTAGCTCGGCATTAGGGACAGATGTCGGGACATGCTGGCAGACAGTTGAGTTTCAGACTTCATACTCCGGACATTACTGCCATTGTGCAAACTGTCATTCTATGATATATCTATGTTTATCCATCCACATGGATATATTCCTGCTTGCACCTGTTATACATTCTAGGGATCTCACTCCTCTGAGCTCTCCATACTCCTGCTCCTCTATACCCTCCAGCTTAACCAGGCATAGCTGACACTCACTTGACTCCATAGAATATAGGTTATAGGTTGTATGTCATTGTTGTAAATTTCTGTATTACCACTACAAAACTCTGGATTTGCACTGTCTTATTATGCACATTTTATGCATGTTTATTTCCTGCCTGTATGCCTTTTACTCTTGTATTTTACCTTTAACATTATGTAGCATTTATTTCCTTGTATTGCATGTGGAGCTTTTCTACCCAGGCCTCCGCTGTTACTGGGCACTTCTTCGCCCAGTGGACTTCCCGGGTACTCAGACTGCACATACATGAATAACTTCTAACAGCTATCTTTGCATATTGTACCTGCTGTTGTACCTTTGTCTCACTTGTATTCACGGCTCTGTCCAGATATCTAGTTCACACAGGTTGTCAGGCATGGTCGGTCACACCGGCACACACTAGGTATCCCTCACACTTCATCAGGGTTATCCTGTTAATGTTGGGTGTCTTCCTCACCCTTTTGCCGTTTGCCACTATGCGAGTGTGCACTATATTCTCCCGCATATTTGTGTGGGGACACGTGCGTCACGGGAAGGTTTTATCCTGGGTACTAGGTTATGCATGACCATTCAGGTCTGGACAGTGTCTTGGACCTCTACTTCACGTTCTGACTTGTGTCCAGATATGTACAGGATTGGACACCTTGTCGTCATACCCATTCTACTATTTACACAGGTTACTTATCCCGTAAGGGATATTCCAGAAATTGGACCATTCCACACAGAAACGATATCGAAATGTATTTTGGCTTTATGAAAATGTGCAGGGGGTTTAACATGCAGGGAATACATGGTTTGCTATCCTGACACTGCCTAGGGTGACAATACCTACTACATATGCGTAGGGGTCGGTATGTGTAGCTGTGTCTGCAATGAACCATTGGGCCACGTACGGGTGGATTTGGTGGACGTTCTGTTATGGGGGTGGGTTGTGTGATGTGGAGGGTATGTTGGGTAGCTCATTATGCAGCCAGGTGTGTTGCATTTGTTATGGCCAGTTCCATCAGGACCAACCTGTGGGTATGTGACGGTGACATATCTATACATTTTGATCGCACATTTACATGATACATATGTTTGTGGGATTATTTTTCTACACTATGGCCTGTCTGCTTGTCTTGCAGCTGTTTCTCCATGTGTTTGTGTTTATGTCCACTTCACCTGCTGCCCCCTCCTATACCTCTGGTTCACCTTTTCTGCATACGACACATTATCGCCTTTGCGGGTTTTACCATTACCCATCCACCCCTCACATGCAAATTACTCACATCCGATAGCTCACTACTTTTGTTGTTGGGCCATGACACGGCCAGAGTAGCACATTGACTGCCCCACAGGTGTCGGGTACCTTTATGGTTGTGTGGACTACCTTGCCATGTTTGCTTCCCACGTGCTATACCTCACACACATGGGTACACGCCCATACTTCACTTTCATTACTTAGTTGGTATACCCGGGAACTACCCGTTCGGCTGTGTCACATACTAGTTTGGCTTCTACCGATGACTCCCGGGTTTTGCAGACCTGTTGTATTCATTGGGGGGATGGTGCCTTTTCCTATGTCCATGCTGTTGTGGACAATGCCTACCCACAGTCTACAGTACTGTTTCTACCTTTTTAATTGGCCACAATGTAACATTTGCGGTGGACTCAACACATTTTACACGCCGACACATACCCACGGTCAGTTCGGCAGATAGAATTTACAACACTTGCCTATATCTAAGCTTTAGTCTTGTAGCATTTCAGTGGCTTATTCTTTTTCTTATGACATTTATGTAATATACGTGTGGAGAACAACTGTTTAATGCCACTATTACATGACGCCTGAGGGATAATTATGTCCTATAATCTCTGCACATTTGCCATGTTTGCAAGCTTCTGTCGGGACACATCTGGCCGCAGCGGTCCTGTCGCTCGCAAAGTGGGACAGGTGGTATTCTTAGTCGATGGTACGGGTCATACTGTTCCTTTCGGCCTACATGTGTCCTTATTGTTGTAGCTGTTTCTATGCCCCTGATTCGTTTACATGTGTATTCTATTCCCTATCACATTTGTTATGTGGGATACAGACATACCTTTTGTATGTGACTATTACATCCCTTGTGGGATATGATTCGGACATACAGTCACTACATATATCTACATTTCTGCTCGTGTATTTTGTTATGGACACATCTGCACAGCTATGTACCCTCCCTCACATTATGGGTCAGCTGGTGACCCTCTCCATTGGGCTGGACGTACCTCCTGGCGGCGCCCTAGCATATGATATGTTTCACTTCCACATGGTATAGCTATCAACACTATGTTGGACTATGGGCACATGGTTTTTCTGTCATTTGTTCAAGGGTAGGGACCTGTTATTCCCTATCGTGCATTTGTGTTTGCTTCTTCATTTTCTGTTCGCAGGGACTATCTTGCATGCTTTGTATACGACACTGATAGGTGCGATTATTACTGCAGGCGGACTATAATATTCAGCAGTTTAGGTTGCTCATCGACAGCCGACATTGACACGCCTCCCTCCGCAACTTTGTTACGCCCCATGCACTCGCGCACGTTTCCTATGCACGTGGCTGTGGCGGCTGCACACCTTCATTAATATGCATATGGTGCTACTACTCCATATATACGCCGCACGGCCGGCGCAAGCCTTACACCGGCCATGCGCCGAGCTTCATGAATCCGGGGTATAGTTTAATCATAACATATAGTTCTCTTTTACATTTGTAAAACCCGCCTGTGGATTATATTAATATTTACAACTCACATAGAATTATTTACAAGATTCTATCTGGCTGGGTTGGCAGCCTTTCAGTTTTTCACATTTCTCCCCTACCTGAGAACTCAAGCTAGTTTTTCAAGTGACCCTTGAGAAACGTTGCTTGAGAGGGTTAGGTCTATCTGAGTATAACTTACCCCATTCCCCTGTCTTGAGAGCTCATCTGCATAGCATTGCTAATCCTACTGCAGTGCTGCACTGACATGTCATATACTTGCAACCATAGGTTCCATCTTAGCAACTTAGCATTTTGCTGGCTGGCTCAGTGTAACCATGTTAGGGGAATATGATCTGTAACTACAGTGAATTCCCTTCCAAACAGATAAGGCTGAAGTTTCTGCAGTGCCTACACTATGACTAGACATTCCTTTTCTACAGCTGCATAGCATTCCTCCCTGGGTTGGAGCCTACAACTGAGATAAACCACTGGGTGCTCTTCTTCCTCTGAAGAAATATAAGTACAGCCCCACCCCATGGTTTGAAGCATCCACCTGCACAACAAATTCTTTGCTGTAATGTGGACTGACTAACACAGGGGGTCCTCCCAAAGCTTCATTAAGCTTCTGGAATGACTGCTCACATGCTATGGTTCACACTACCTTATCTGGCCTGTTTTTCCTTGTTAAGTCTGTGAGGGGAGCAGCTATGGTACTATAACTGGGGACAAACTTTCTGAAGTACCCTGCTGTCCCTAAGAATGCCCTCACCTGTTTTTTTTTGGTAACAGGTGCAGGCCATGCCTGAATGGCTTCCACTTTGGCAGGTTCTGGCCTGATCTTACCACTTTCCACTCTATGTCCCAGGTAGGAGACCTCTGCCATACCCACCTGATATTTGCTCGGCTTAATGGTCAACCCTGCCCTCTGTAGTCTGCCCAGCACCTCCCTGACAGGTTGAAGGTGCTCTTGACAGGAATCGCTGTAGATGGCAATATCATCTATGTAAGCAAGGGCAAACCCTCCTGCTCCTGCTAGGATAAGATCTACCAGCCTCTGGAAAGTTGCTGGGGCATTTTTCATCCCAAAGGGCATCTTTGTGAACTCATACAAGTCAAAAGGATTCAAAAAGGCTGACCTCTCTCTAGCACTGGGAGTCAAGGGCACCTGCCAGTAACATTTGGTAAGATCAATGGTATGATGGTAAGATACTTAGCCCCACCCAGCTGCTTGCGGTCTTCATTTGACCTAGGCATGAGGTAAGCATTTGACTCCATGTGACTATTTAATTTCCTGTAGTCCACACAGAACCTGGTGCTGCCATCCTTCTTTGGCACCAGCACCACTGGGGAGGCCCAGAGACTGTTGGACTCTTGAATTACCCCTAGTTCCAACATTTCCTGTATCTCCTCCCTTAGACTCTGTTTGACTCTCTCAGGCACCCTGTAAGGTGCCTGCCTAATAGGCCTTTGGGGTAATAATGTTTAATGATGCAATATAAGAGGAGGTGATATAGCTAATGAAACAGAATACATTGAGTTAAGATGAATTCTTGACCTGAGGGCTACTGTATATTCAGGTCTGAATAATGCTGTGTCTTTAAAACCTGCTCTGAAGAGGATATGATTGCATCATTAATTGCACCATGTGATGTATCATCCCTTAATTGCATGGCTGGTTATTTGTATATAAGGTTTTAAGTGTCTTTTATTTATTCATGGTCTGAAGAAGAGGGTAAGCCGCAAAAGCGCTCACCAGTTTGTTTTGTGTACATCTCTTACTGTTATTAAAACTGTTTTTACTCAACTTCAGCCTTTTGGACATACTTTTTTGGAATATTATTGTGTTTGGACTTAGTCTGGGTTCCTATGGAGCTTTTATTATAACCTTAATCTGTTTGTTGGGCTTTTGGAAGGAACCATGGCTGAAGGTGTGGATATTGAACTTGAGTATAACCCTATGGATACAATGAATGTCTCTGAGAAGAGTGGTCTTAAAACTACAAGGTACAGTGTTAGTGGAATGTTGAGGACAGCATCCAGCCTCAAGACAACTCACAGTCCATTTATGGATATGTGTTTGAAAGTAGAAACTGTAGATAGACTACTGCTAACCAATCTTCAGTAAAAGACTTTCGTATGTCACTTAAGGTTTTGGAAGATAAACGTTTTAAGTTTAAATGCCTGCAATGGCAGCAGTTTTACTTTGAAGCAGCTTTGCATCATAGAATTGTACCCAGAGGGTTGCGTGTTTTAAAAATGCCCTCATATGGCGACAGTTTTCCTGAGCTGCTAAAACCCTGGCAAGAATTAAATTTGCATCTTAGTTTCAATTACATGCATTTACTGAATTAATATTTTCCTCCAGAGGAGGAGTCCCTTGCTATGGACGTCAATGAAATGTTCAGTGAGCTGAGGGATACTCACAAAGGAGAAATATATATATATATATATATATATATATATATATATATATATATATATATATATATATATAGAGCTCATTGAAGAACTACTCTGTAATGTTTCACTCTATGAGCGGATATTGCAGAGTGAAAAGTTTAAGAAACTGAAAAGGGACTCATTGGACTTTGAAAGGGGCTATGTTTTTTCATGGCCCAGAGAGAATATACATGTGGGCGGATACAACAGCCTTAGCCAACCTACAATAACAATGCCTAGTCAGGGAGGGAGTTGCCAGAAGGAAATACATCACAGGAAAAACACTTTGACCTCAGGAAGTGAAAATGTGGATGCATCAGCTTCAGGGAATAATCTAACAGCCATGCAGCTTGTTTCTGATATTAGTCTCCCTGAACAACATGTAATATGTCACTTGAGTACTGGAAAAGGTATTGTACTGTCTTCAACCAATATGTGGAGTAGTTTTATTCTAGGAAATCAACAGGCTCTGGTTGTTAAACCTAAAACTCGACCTTTGGTTAAATCTAATGAAGCTTTGCATAGTGCTTCTGCCCTTACCACATCTCAGCCGCTGAACCCTGTTTCTTTGAGGAAAGCTCTACTTAAACGGCAGGAGAAATGGAAGGGGTGTTCACAGAGCCGGCAACGCAAGCCCAGGACAGGGTCAGACAGTTCATTGAAATGGAGGAAACCAGACAGAAGAGGATGGTAGCAGGTGATTTAGTTTTTAATTTATCATCATTTGAACTCACTAAAGAACAGCTTGCTGTACTGAATAAAGGACTTTCCTTTATTCCAGCAGTTAAAGCAGATTTAACGGATATCTTTCTGGACTTGAAGCTGTTTGTAATGCTAAATGTGATATTTCCAGGCAAAGGTCAGTCACATGACTTTTTTAAGAAACCAAGTGTTTTTTCTACTGAATTTAAACCTGCCTTAGAGGCTTTTTTGAATGTATGTGGGAATGACTTAAGGAATTGTTTAGCAAATAAGTGTAATGGTGTGACTTTTTATAATTTGACCTCTAAAGAAATGGAAGCTTTGCATGATTTAACTAAGGCACAGCATTTAGTGATTAGACCAGCTGACGAGGGTGGAGGGATAGTAGTTCTAGACAAAAGTAGTTATATTGAAAAGATGTCTAGCATGTTAAATGATGAAGAGGTTTATATAAAGTTGCAAAGCTTTCAAGTTACTGGAATCATTAACAGAGTTAATTTTTATTTATATGATTTGCTAATGATGAATCAGATTGATTACGGTTTATATACCTACTTCACAGTTGACCACCCCAGAATACTCCTTATTTATGGATTACTGAAAATGCATAAAGATGCTGTCAACCCCCCTCTCTGACCTATAGTTTCAGGGAGAGGGTGACTGACTAAGCCCATCTCTATATATGTGGAAAAGCAACTTAGATTGGTTCTTGACACCATTACTACTGTGTTGAAGGATACCAAGCAATTCCTACAAGACCTATACCAATGGTCAATAAATTTGGGTGATTTGAATGACATTTTGTTTGTAACATTAGATGTTAATTCACTTTTTATGGTCATGCCAAATGATGTAGGAATATATAGAGTAAGGCTTTTTTTGACGTCTCACAGGGTTTGTTCTAACTTTAAGGTAGAGCTATTGTGTGCACTAGTGGATCTAATACTAGAGAATAATGTTTTCATCTTTGAATCGGAATATTATTTGCAAAAACTGGGGGTTGCAATGGGCATGGCATGTGCCAACTCTTATGCCAATATTGTCTTAGCTTATTGGGAAAAGCAGTCAGTTTTTACAGATGTTGGATTTAGTTCATATGTGAAATTTTACAAACGATTTGTGAATGATGTTTTTTTTGTTTGGCAAGGACCAACCAATCTACTGCTGGAGTTTGTAGATTATCTACAAAATAAAACTACCTTTCTTAAATTTACTATGCATTACTCCGCTGAGGATATAGACTTTCTTGACACTGTTATTAAAAAGGATGAGTTAGGCAGCATCTGCACTAGTAGGTATAGGAAAACCTGTAGAAAGAACAACATCCTACACAACACTAGCATGCACCCCAGGCACATTCCAAGGAATGTGGTTAAAAACCAAGTGGTCAGAGTAATGAGACTGCACACAAATGAAACTATGCTAGACGAAGCTCTGGATACTTTACGTATAGAGTTGTTAGAACATGGTTACAAAATAGGAGTCACTGAAAGCGCTATTAGTGAGGTTAGATCTGCCACTGGGAAGGAGATTTTACCCTATTTCTCTGACCCCCTGGACCAACGAGCTAAGGAGAAACATTTACCTGAAGGTAATGCAAGTAGGGTAACTCTAACGTATTCAAGTAACATTAACGTAATTTGTGATGTGGTGAAAAAGAACTGGCTAATACTCATGACGGACCCATGTGTAGGTAATGTGGTCAGACACCATCCACGATTCTCCTTTAAAAACAATAAAACCCTGAACCAACATCTATGTTATAGACAGAACTACATAGACAGGGTACATTCTGTAAGGAGAGGTACATATGCATGCAGATCATGTGGTACCTGTAGGTATGTGTGGACGGTTACATCTGTTACACACCCTAGAACTATGAGAAAGATTGAGTTTAGTTTTTATGCTGACAGCACAGATAAGAACATAGTGTATTGGGCACAGTGCACTGTATGTGAAGGGTTCTATATTGGGAAAACCAATCGAACGCTGAAAGAAACAGTACTTGAGCATAATAATGATATACGCAATAGAAACAAAAGTAGTGTGTTAGCCAAACGTGATGGAATCTGATGATACCCATCATTTTAAGTTTTTGATTCTGCATAAAGTTGATACTAATATAAGAGGAGGTGATATAGCTAATGAAACAGAATATATTGAGTTAAGATGGATTCTTTACCTGAGGGCTACTGTATACCCAGGTCTGAATAACGCTGTGTCTTTAAAACCTGCTCTGAAGAGGAGAGGATTGCATCATTAATTGCACCATGTGATCTGACATCCCTTAATTGTATGGCTGGTTATCTGTATATAAGGTTTTAAATGTCTTATTTTTTCATGGTCTGAAGAAGCGGCTAAGCCATAAAAGTGCTCACCAGTTTGTTTTTTGTACATCTATTACTGTTATTAAAACTGTTTTTACTCAACTTCAGACTTTTGGACGTCAATTTTGGAATATCGTGTAGCATAATCTACTACCACTAGGATATGCTTTTTCACTGTGGAACTTGGAATACTCAGATGCCCCACAATATCCATAGCTACCCTCTGAAATGGCTCCTCAATCACAGACAAAGGCATCAAAGGAGCTCTCACCTTGTCTTCTGCCTTGCCTCCCTTTTGGCACTTCTCATAGTTCCTGTAGTACCCTGTTACATCTCTGGAAATCCCAGGCCAATAGAAGTTCTGCATAATATGTCTCTTTCTACATTTTATGCCCATATGGCCTGCAAAGGGAATATCATGGGCTCTGGCTAGAAGTGCCAGACAGTAGGCTCCAGGCACTACCAACTGCTGTATCCTCTCACCTTCTAGCCCTCCCTCAGGGGTTTACTCTATACGGTAACCCTTTGTCCCAGTATATAGATTTCCCCTTCCCTTGAGAATCAGATGCCTCACTAGCTTCCTGTCTCAGGCCTTGTAATGTAGGATCTGAGAGCTGAGACTGTCCCAACTCTCTCTTTGCAATCCTTCCCAGCTCCCCTTCCACAGGAAGTCTGGCATCCTCTGACAGTGATGCCTGACTGTCAGCCTCAGTACTACTACTCACCTCTACCTTTGCAGTCACTCTGCCCAAGGGAACATCAGTACCCACAGGCATCTGTGACTCACCTTCAGTATCACTGATACAGGGTAGCTCTCTCCCTGAAGTAACCACCTCACCAGTCCTGGCTGCAAGTGTGCGGTCTGACTGAGTCTCTCCCATGCTACCAGACCCACATGCTTGTCTTCAAGCCTGACTGCATGTAACTGCATTAACACATGGTACTGCCTCATCAGAATCCTTCCCTATCAGGACATTTGCTGGATGGTAGTTTGGTACCCTTGTTGTCTCAAGACAACCTATTATTGGCATTTTGTTTTTCCCACTTACTGGCTCCCTCACCTTTTGTTCCCCACCTTGCCTCCATGGACATCTATATGCCACATTGCCCCACTGGTTGCATTCAAAACCTTTAACCCTAGGTGCTGGACATGTACCTGGACTAATGGCTTCCGCTGCTACTGGCAGATTCTGTTGGGGCAGTCTGGACTGCCCACTGTGGGTTCCTTTAGACCCATGAGCAGCACTGGGTGTCTCTTTCCTGTGCAGTGATGCTCTGCTTGCTAGGTATAGGTCTCCCTTCTTCCCCAACTCATTTGAAGTAGCATATTGTCTATCAGCTAACCAGATCCTCATGTCCTCAGGAAAAGTGCTAAGGGCTTGTTCCCTTACCAAAAGGTCTTCCAGCCCTTCAGAAGTGGTGACCTGACAGCCACTCACCCACCTATGAAAATAAGTGCTTAGTTCAGCAATATATTCACAAACTCCTTCATCTGCCTTGTGTCTATGCTCATGAAACTTTTTCCTATAAGTTTCAGGTGTTAGCTTAAAAAATCTAACAAACAATTCTTAGCAGTATAATCAAAAAAATTGCAATCAGATAATTTAGACAGCACAGTTACAGCTTTACCATGGAGTAAGGGGGTCAGGAACCTTACCCAGAGCCTTTGGTCAACAACATACTGTTTACATACCCTCTCAAACATATGAATGAAGCAATCAAAATTATCCCCCTCTGTAAACTGCAGAAGAAATTTACTGACCTTTTGTGCTTCTGGTGTCCAGTTATTACCTTCCCCATTACTTCCATGACTCTGGCAAATAGTCAGCATCTCCTTTTCATGCTACCTCTGCCTCTCCTTCTCTTTAGCTTCTAGGCGTAGCAGTTTCTTATTCTCCTCAGCCTGTAGATAACTCATTCTCTCTGCTGCTTCTGTTTCCAAATGCCTGGCCTCCAACTCAAGTTTCTTTAGCTCCAGATGGATTTTTAAGTCCTCTGCAGAAAGGTTGTGCTGTACATTCTCTGAGTGCTGTCCACTGCCAGTCTGATCATCCTCCTGATTGCTGTTTTCTGATGCAGCTTTGACCAAAGCCACAGTCATGTCTGCCTTAGTCAGGTTTCCATGCACCAGTCCCATAGCCTGGCACATCTCAGCCAACTGGGTCCTAGTCAGCTTGCCATACTCCTCTGTTGACATGCTTGCCTGCTTTCCCTGACTAACAAAGCTAACAAAAGAAATAAAACAATTGTGATCTGAACTCTGAATATTCACTGCATGGCTGATTTAGAGTACAAAAACATCTTCAGTGATCGCTGTACAAAAGCTACAGGAATTCAATATCCACACCACTCCAAGCCAATTAGTATGTTATGTGGTTAACTCACCACTATCAAACAATTAATATTTGATGTGGATATCCCACCACTGCCAACCAATTAATATGTGATACTCATTCACTGGCCCAGCAATCAAGGAACCTCAATCCTCAATACTAGCACCAGTAAGGGGCATGCACATTAGGAAGGATAACAAGTACACATACAGTAAAGTACAATTTCCCTTAAGAGCACACAGAGATCACAGTCAGTCCGGGGCTGGTTTCTCCCTTTTTCTCCAGATCCCCAATAAGACTCCCCACTGGCACAGCTATATGGTAAACGTCTCAGCCTAGTGGTCAAGCTAAAACCTCCAGCACCCTCTCTGTCCAACCAATGCTCCGTGTCCCTGCCCAAGTAGCTGATACACACACACTTTGAGATATGAGTTATATACAAACACAGACACTTCTGGCACAGGTTCTCCAGCTATGCCCCCATTCTGCATAGACTATAAGGTAGAAATCACTGCCACCAACCACTAATATCAGCTACTAATAAGGCCCTTACCAAAGGGTGTCAAATTTTACTGTGCAATATTATTATTGTCCAATTAGTAAGTATGACGAAAAGCAAGGCTTACTGGAGTGGCTTGGACAGTATCACTATATACATGCAATGTACTCTAGAGCTTAAATTATCTCTACAGAAAACAGTCACAGTTGAAAGGTTTAAAAATATTTAATAATAAATAATAAAAACACAAGACAAATCTCCTCAATTCAACACAGTGCCAGTCGAGTTCAGAGAACACAGGATAATGCTTAAAATAATACTGTAGAATAGTCTGACATAAATATAGAAAACAGCTATACTAAACTTACTATTTTTATCTGTTTCTAAGAGAAGTCACTGTTTAAAATAATAATCTTACTTACAAGCAAAGCAAAGTACTGGTGAGTGGATGTGTTCAGGTTCAGACAAAATCCAAAATGCTCTGATTCTCTCTCTCTGAGAAAGTCTTAAATTGATAATATATCACTGCTGACTCATTTTAAATTTCATCATTCTTGACACTTCTCTGGTTTAATTTCCTAGGCTAACAGAAACTCAGAGTTTAACATTTCTTTGTAATCTTACACCTGTACAGGAAACCACAGCAATGAAAGACATTATACATGTAAAATCTAGCAATTAACTCTTGTCCTAAGACAACAGAAAGAATTCCTTCATCCAGACATCCTGTCTCCAAGCCCTGAGATCAGTCATAAAATGCTTAACTTATTAATCAGCTTTCTTCCAGCAGAGTGCACTGTGATTACATTTTTGAAGCTCAGAACAACATATAGTTTAATCTTAACATATAGTTCTCTTATTACATTTGTAAAACAAGCCTGTAGATTATATTAATATTTACAAATCACATAGAATTATTTACAAGATTCTATCTGGCTGGGCTGGCAGCCTTTCAGTTTTTCACATGGGGCATTGCATCATATGTCTTAGCCAGATCAAAGTAGCCAGTATGCATTGTTTTACCCTTCTCCATTGCCTTGGTGACCTTCTAAAAGAAATCCCCAAAGTTCAGTAGGCATGACCTTCCTTTGACAAAGGCAGACTGGGCTGGATCCAGTGTCTGGAGGTTTTCTATGTTTTTGATGATAATTTCCATGATCATTTTTTCCATTGCTTTACATATTAGTCAGACTAATGGGTCTGTGGTTTCCTTTAAATGTTGATGGCTCACAGTTATGAAGAAGGATGATTATTGCAGTCCTCTATTCTCATGGCACAAAGCCTGTGTTAAGACTACAGTTGAATAGTGAGTAACTGCAGTGGCCCCGATAAGTCATATTTTAGACTATTCAGGAAGTATCCTGGGATATTATCGGGGCTCACTGATTTTGTGTTTTTGGTTTAGTGAGCGCAGACTGGACATGCTCTGTATTTACAGCTGAAAGGGTAATCTTTTGAGGTATTTCTTGGGAGGTGGCTGGGGTGAGTGGGGGGTAAAGCTAAAACTGAATTTGCCAGATGGAAGATTTGCTATAGCACTTGGCTCAGGAAATGTGGCACCATTAGCCATCAGTTCATCACACTGATGTGTGCTGCCTTAGACGTTTCTGGCATGGCTGAAGAAGGCCATATGCTTTTCTTTTGCATGGGAGGCTATCTTAACCTCAGAAGTGGCTTTCTTGGACTTAATTAGTCTTCTCAGTTGCCTGTTTAGTTTGATGAGAGACTGCATATCTTTACGGGTGTTATATTTCCTAGTTTAGCTATGTTTTTTCCCTTTTGTTATATAACCTGTTTAATCTGGGATGTCACCAGGGTGTTTTTTTTTTTTTTTGCTTCTGGCAGGTGCAGCGCCCTCTATGTATTCTAATGACATGGCTGTACAGAGTATCTGTAAACAATTCTGCATAGGCTGCAGTGTTGTGTAGGTTTGGAGAGCACTCACTGAGTTTTCATAAACTATCACTTAGCAAAAGGCAGTATGACTTTGAATAATTCCTAACTGTTTCTGGATTTACTTGGGTTACCAAGTTAATTTTGATTTCAAAGGAGACAGCTTTATAGTTTGACCTTACCAGGGAGGATGTGACATGGGGTGGGGGGATGAAGTGTTCTGCTATATTTCTAATTATGATGTCTAATATGTTGGAACCTTTACTGGCATATGCACTACCTGGTCAAGGTTGTTTGTGTTTACAAATGTCATATCATTACTCACACAATCCCAGTGGCCATCATTATAAGCCTAAATATTGTATAAAGTATATTAATCATGACAGAGGTTCATTGTACACCAAGGGTAATTTCCACAGAAGAAGGATTTCCCTCATAGGAACTAATTTGTAATAACACTATGGCCACAGATAATTCCACATTCAAGCAGTGGCGGCTGGTGACTTCAAATCAAAGGGGGGCTGCAAGAGACAGCTGAATGGGTGGAGTCAATGGGAAGGTGTGTGGCCAACTAGAGAGGGGAGTGGCTATGCTCAAAACCACAAAAACTGTAACTTTAATTAAATACACTGCCCTGGGTGCCAAACCTTCATTATGAGAGTCCAATCAAGACAAAATGAAGTGTAAAAGAAAAAAAATATTTCAATGCATTGGCTGCATGACAGTTTACTTAATATCTAGATGGAGACAAAAAGGTTGTGAGGCATGAAAAAATAAATTACTTTTTAAATACATTACTGGAATGCCAGTCAAAATCAAGTATAAGAAAAACAAGCAGCACTCAACTCAAACCACTTCTGCTTGCACTGCAGTTCTAATGATAATTTATATTCAGCTTTATTAAAGTACCAAGTAACATGCTGAAAGTAGCAATCTCTGTGATACCTCCCACTTGTAAAAAATGTTTCTTATCCGAAAAAGACCTGCTGCCTGACAACAACTATCTACTTGTTTCATGGGGAATTTATGGGGAAAACATGATCAAAGTAAAAAATGAAAAGCAAACAATAAACACGCTCAAGATACATTGCTTAAAGGATTACTGCACAGGTTTTGGACCACACATGATAGATTAGCATTCTGTTTAGTTTACAGGTAAAGCCTACAAAGATGACTGCAAGTCTCTAACACATGTAATGAGCTTCTCAAAATAATGTAATCCTGTCCTTTATTACAAATACTGTCATATGCATTTCCAAGGCATACTCAGCTTTAATTAGACAGAGTACAATGTTCCCTTTAGTATGTACCTGGTCAAACAAATAGCCCAGCTAGAAAGACCCCAGTGGTTCCTGACTAAAAAGCTACACTAACCTAAACACCCTAGGATACAAAGACAGACGTAAAGTCCTATATTTATACTTTATATTATCACTTATGTGATGATCTATATCTTGGATTTGGCTCTCTTATAGACCCAGCTCTCTGGAACTATCACACCTCCATAATACCATGTTCTGCAAACACTAAATCTAAACACTTAAACTTCCACCAGTGTTTAAACAAGACACAACGAATGGATAAATTTATTATCCAACATTTATCTCTTTTCCCCTTACACGTGAAACAGACTGACACTATCACCTTCCAAAAATGGCACTGAAAAATGGATGGGCACCTGCAAATTCATCTTGTGCCTGACCTGTTCTGTCCTCTTGAAAGCAGGAGGCACACCAACAGGTTTTATAACATTTCTAAGAAAACAGTGAGCATACTTGGTTATTCTATTTTTATGAAGATTATTATTACTTATATAAGGAATAATGATCTTTACAGCAGCAATCAGTGGAGTTCATTAGTGTGTAAATAGAAGCAAACTTTGAATCAAACCAGGCAAGCAGTGCACACAAAGGCAGAAGCAGCCAAATTATTTATTTTAATATCTTAAATTGTTGTTACAGCGTAATGATATACCTTCCAAACCAAAACAGTGAAATACATGGTAAATGGAAATGAATCATATTAATTCATTAAAAGATCCTCTTCACAAATTAAACCAACATATTTTAACCATCCTATGACCTTCCTAGTTGAAGTTGTCAGTAAGCCATTAGTATGTCTTCCACATTTTGCCCATTTGTTCCACATTATGATGGCTAGTGTTCCTCATTTTGGAGAAGGAAGGTTGAGAGCTATGTTAGTTGTGAATAATATTTATGACAGAGACAAACTCAAAACATCTGGATTTGGCTAGCACACTTTGTAACTGCCAGCATTATGTATTTATTTAAACTTCTCAGATGGAGACCGCCACTGTGACAAGATTAGAGTAGTGATATGATAACATTTAACTCATGCAGTGTCAAGAGCATCTTACAGAAAAGTTAAGATTCTATCATGAACTGTTACATTAAAATGGAAAATTGACTGAAAAAAGCACTAAATCCACCCCACCCTCTCCTTCTCTACTCAGACATGGAAAAAGTTCTCCAGATCACAGTGACCTCAAATATATGTTGAGACAGCTTTACACTCTCAGTATATGCTAACATGCACTGCTGTACTCTGCCAAGTTTCAAGGTTGTAAATTCAGATGTAAAATTAGATTACTACAGGAGTTCTTGGAAGAAAGGGTGGGCTCCCAACAGAGCATGCCAAGTTAAAAGCATAGTTAATCTGCACCTAATAAACAGTTAACTGCTAACCTCTTAATACTACACTAAATTAAATTTAAAGTAATGCAAGCAATAGATCTTTTTCTGTGTTTATGGTATTTGTGCCTATAAAATACACCTTTCACAATGTTATTCTTGAATGCATTTGCATTACATACATGCAAACAGTATACCTAACCTCATTTATTAGTCTATGCCAAGTTAAGTGTTACAAATCTGTTCATGGCTTCATGCCTATTACAAAAAGTTTAATTTGAAAGTGGTTATGCTAAGCTTACATTCTGAATTTATAAGACAACAAAAATTATACTGGAAAGAAAATGGCTTTCATCAGAAATACATAAAAGACAGAAGTCAAATAAACCATAAAAGCAAGTGCATACAGAAAAGGCTTCAACCCCAAGTTAAAACAGCACTCGACTGACTGTTAGTTAGCGTAGCTGTGCTCATAAGTCTCATCATGAAAACAAATGTCACACTTCTACCAGGTCACAATAAAACACCTGCTTTATACTTTATACACAACTTAAGCACAAAGTAAACCACAAGCTTTTTGCACAGCAGATTAGCCATACTACCTCAAGTATATTAATTATTCTCCCTTTTCCCTTCAGTTTCCAACTTTTGCTCCTCATCTCTCCCCGCCACTTCTTCCCACATTCCCACTGTTTTGTCCGATTTTCTCTACTATACTGATTTAGAGCCACAGCATGGGCATCCCTGAAAATCAGGGGGAGTGATTGCTGAGAACTGTCAGTTGCTTGTTAATGATGTATTATAAGCACGAAATTAAAATTATTACTGTATGATTTAGAACGCTTAGACCATGGATAACCAGCATTTTTGCACAGTAAACAAATTACTGCATCCCCTAGCATAAATGCAAAATACCTGTCTCAGCAAAAACAGCAGTTAAAACACATGCTTATTATTAATTACCTTAGTTAAAAAGTGTGAAGACACATAGCATATACAGACTTATGGGAATACTGTAAAACGGCACACCATATCTGTTTTATGCCAAGATGAGCCTGCTTAAAATGCAATTGTAAAGAAAAGACTTACATGAATGTATTATTTTACCACAGGTGCATTTAGATTTCTTTTTAATGCCCATGTTCAGTCATTGATTTAATGGGTGGGACTACCTTAAACAACATTGACTTTCCAAATAACCTTATATGGCAATCAAACAACTGTCCTGAGAAAATAATTTTTGTATCTTTGGTGTTGGGGCTTATGGGCTGGTAGCTAATGGCTATACTTCTCTGCAATTAACTGCAGTCACCCCAAGTCAGTGCAGAAACACTGTTCTTCCTCTCTTTTATTTGCGTATATTGTATGTATGTATTTATTTACATGATTAAGCAAGGAAACTGGCACCATTACTAGATGTTAACAGAATACTAAATGGGAGGAAGGGGGGGGGGGTTCATTAGCTGTGTCACTGTACCATGCTTGCTGGTTTATTTCCTTTGAACTCACAGATATGTCTGGTGACCTGACCTGGGTATTATGCACAGCACATTTAAAAAAAAACATAACAACAAACTATCACTACTTTAAATTAAGTCCGAATATGAAGGATACAATTAACACCCCTACACCTACATCTACACCTACACGCATGCACGCGCGCACACACACACACACTTACAAAATACTCTTCCTATATTTCTGCAAAAATAATAAATAACAGCATTTACCAGCTGTAAATTCAAACTGCAAGACATCACACTCTACTCTACCACCTTTTTAACTGTAAGAACTGAAGATCAAGTAAACTATACTATTTATTTCAGTCAGCCACTCAACTGAACTGAATACGTCTGTCCAGCACGGTGAGACACCTACCTGAATTAATCAGTTCACGAAAAGCAACTTTCTTTTTCATTTCCTCTCTGACTGCAAATGCAAGCCGAACGTTGTTTCTTCCATCTTCTTCCAGACTTTCACCAACCAAAGACAACGCCGATATCCACTATCAATCCTCGACCTCTTCTCTCTTCCTAACTCCCAAGACAAGTAAAGTGTTACTGTGCTACTGCTACCTATTTGGTTTCCACTCTTTTTTAAGAAGAGAGCGAGAACCAGTCAGTAGCAATCCAGCCGTCCACGTCACGTACGTGCCTGCTGATGTGGCTATCTGAACCCCCTTCTAATTACTGTGCAGTTAAAACCACATAGACATCTGGGCACCACTCTGATGCATTTTCTTTAATCTGGACTGCCTTTTACAGCAGTCAGATTTCCAGATAGTACTACACATTCTTAAAAAAAAAAAAAAAAAAAAAAAAAAAACGGAACTCAACGAGCATGCGCAGTTTGAGTTCCGGACTTTGAAGACTCGCTCATAACCACCTGTGTTATAGATTATATAGCACAAACAAAATATTAATAATTTTGTTTTAGTTATGTCAAATGTCAGTAATACATTTGCATCTTTTTTCTGGGAGGGCTGCAGTCCAGCAGTCCAATGGCACGAGCCACCCCTGCATTCAAGGACCTACTGAAAGGTCCCAGCTAGGAGAAACATGCAGATCACCACCATTCTTCCAGACAGAACTCCACTGGAATAAAAGAGCTTGTCACTAATCTGCTAATAATGGCAATGACTATTTGGAACTTGAAAAAGAGTTCAAGATAATCAAAGCTTTCCACTTGGAAAGTTTTCTTGTATTCTTGACTGCTGGCTTCATCCTTATTCTGAGAGGAGGACACTAACTGCTTTTAGGGTTCATACATACCATAGAGGAATTTGTTTGCGTAAACTATTTGATTCTTTGGCCGTTTTTGTTGTTTCTTAGAGTACCTTAGGATTATAGGTAGGTGTCACTTGTTTTGCCTTTTCCTGACATGAAAGCTGATTTTGACACTTTGCCTGACCATAAACCTACTTATCATCACAGTGCATTACTCTTTTACCTCTTCCACCTTGTCACACTTCTTGCCTTTCCATTCTTGCTGTCTGTCACAGTTTTCTGACTGATACCATATATTTGATGTACATTTTTAGTCTATAATATGTTTTAAATACTATTAAATTCCATTAATAATGTTTATTTCTTTATTTTCATGCTCATAATGCCCATACTGAATAAAGCTTCAGTGCATAATTTCATATTTCCTTATTTCGTTATTAAGTAACTATTACAGCTTTTCAGGCATCCATTGGAAATAGGCCTTGCTCGGCTTGACTATCCCAGCTAAAAAAAATAAAAATAAAAGTAAAATAATAAATAAAAATAAATAAATGCTCATTATATGTTCATGGGTAAATATTAGGGCAACTGCTCTTGCTGGCCATTTTAAGCCTAGCTAATTTCCCTTCTAGTGATTGTATTAACCTACATCAGATGGTGTTAGATTGACCTTACCCATCCCATGGTTGACAATGATTTATTACCCTTAATGAGAATAACTGGGATCATTCCATAGATAATTAGAGGGACACATGCATAGAATAAACCATTTAGGAGCTGGCTCTGTCCATTAGTAGTACAGGGCGGGGCAGTTCTGGTATAACCTTTCTGTTACCTTTCTGCAGATCCAAGTTGCGCTTGGCTATAGACCTTGATGAGCTATGTTTTACATGAATGGGGAGTCTGTTCCAGAGTAGTGATATCCTCTGCAAGCTATACCTGTCCCCCAAACCATGCTGTTGATGTTTGCAGCAGAGGTATAGATCCCTGGACCAAGTATTTCTGATGCGATTGGACTTGCTGATGTGCAGTAGGTCAATCAATATTGGATCAGAGGATGTCTTTCATGCCAGACGCAAGTCATTTCTTAGCAGTTTGTAGGATATCGAATTTAGTGAAAGGGCTTTGAGTCAGTCCATGTAGGACATATTGTTTAGGCCTTATATCCTTTAAGTAAGGTATCTCTCTAGTCCTTCCAGTTGTTGCATGTGTCTGGATCGATACATATCAAAGATGGGCATTATACTTAATGAATGGGCTAATGAGGTCTGAGTAAAGGGGGGCAATTATATCTCTAGATCTGGTTGCAATCCCTTTATTAACTTATCACAATGGACATGTGTTGAGCAAAAGTTAGGCCACTGTACATGTAATTTCCCCAATCCTGAACAACTGAGTCAACTCTTAGAAGTGTACTGCCAGTATGATTGTTCCCCAGGTGTGGATGACTTCTCAAAGGATGCGATATTGTATTTTTTGGCATTTAGTTTCAGGCTATGATTCTGGCACCAATTATTTGTTTCAGACAAATCTTACTGCTTCCACCATTTTGATCTCCTGGATCTAGTTGGCAATCTAACAGATAATGTAGGGGTTTATTCTCAGTTTATTTAGCTTTTCTACTATGCTTGACTGTGGGATTGCATCGGCCAATTCCAGAAGCTCTTTCATAACAACAGCACCTCCCCTAAGAAGTTAAACATAAAGCACTGCGTTACTTCAAGCTGCATTTTACAAATAGCTGGACCACATCACATTCACAAATGATGATCCCATTTATTTTAAATCTCTGAAAAGGTAAGAAGTCTCACGAATGTAATCTATGGGTGACTATTTTTATTGCACAAAAATATCATGGTGGCATCACTACTAACAAAATAAAACAAGAAAATAACGTTTTTTATCAGAACTGTATAACTTTATACTCTTCTAAGTAATGTGGTTATTTCTAGTGTTTACTTGGATTTGTAAGGTATTCCTATACTTTTAGGTTCAAAGGCTTCCTATAAGCTTCATCTTGTAGTCTTTGGTTTAATTTACAAATCATGGGATGCTAAGGAAATTGCTTATCCAGGACATGCTCCTAATTATCTATTGAAAGTAATTAATTATTTTTAATACTTATATGGTTAATAAATGGAAGGAAGATAGCTATGTGATTTTCTTATGTTAAATGTTCAATTTATTTGAGGTTTGTGAAAAGAAAACAGGATGGCATGTTGACACTTCTGACCCTGCCTTTGCCTAAGCATTGTAGTACATTAGAGCCTTTAAATTCACCAAATGCTGTTTTCCAGCACTAGTATTTACTATCAGTAACTACATTTAATTTATTTATTCATTATTAAATGCTAAATTTTCCAGCATTGCATTTTGATATTTGCTGATAAATGCTTCCTATTCCCTCCTACAACATCCTCATTAATGACTAATCAAATTCAGTTTCAGTCAACCAATTTTACCTTAAATATTACAGATCCATTTAGAACATGGGTCTTCATATGATGCTGCGAATAAGAGGAAACAACCACGATTCTCTTGTTTGAACGTTTCTCTGAAGTTCAATAGACTTTGATCTTTACCTTGGGTCAGAAGTCCAGCTTTACTATTAGAGGTTGCAGATCACTTAGATCAGGAGCACAGCATTGGTCCTACTCTATTCATCACAGTGTTTCATCACACAGCATTTTCTTAATCCCATAACAGGAGTTATAGAACTGATAGATTACTATGGCCACTACTGCTGAGAAGATGAAAAGATAACTGCCATCTGCTCAGGGTTGTTTGCTGATTGTATTACTCAGAAAACATGTACCATGTCTCTGCTCACAGCCACATAACACTGAAGTATTATGTTAGCATTTTTCTAGAAGACACAATCCCTAGTCTTTCTTGATCATTCCTACACCCCTAGCAGCACTCACCTTGAGCTGGAAAATCAAAAATTACCAGAGCAAACCTCAGCTCTGTGGCATTGAAGGATAAAAGGGTGATGATGATACAGCTGACTCAGGTTAGACAAGGCATAGCATGGGCAGAATGAGTGGATGCCAGTTTGTCTCTTCTGGGTAGAGACCGGTGGTGTACCGATAGCAGTACTGACCCTGACCAGAGAGTTAAGAGATTGCAAGTAGCAACCATAGGATATGCTACATGCATCACATGTAAGCCAGGGGATGGTGCAGAGTCAGAAAAGGTCTGATTTGAGTCTCCCTGGTGCAACAGTAACATATGTAGAGCTTCCAAGCTACAGTGGGGAAAGGGTTAAGGCTGGAGGTAAGTTGCCTGAGTGGCAGATTATCTTGCTTTCTACCAACTAATTCTTGCTTCTATGGAATAATTGAGCCTTAAGCTCTACCAACGCAGGAAGATACTAATTGTAAGCAACTTGCTGAAATCAGTAAATGGTGTGTGTGCACGTGTACTGTGTGCGTGCATGTGTATTATGTGCACGTGTGTGTGTTTATGTGTGTGCACATGTGTGTGTTTGTGCGTATGCGTGTGCATGTGTTCATGTGTGCGTGTGCACATATGCATGTGTGCATGTGTGGGTGCCTGTGTGTGTGCGTGCCTGTGTGTGTGTGTGTGTGTGTGTGTGTGTGTGTGTGTGTGTGTGTGTGTGTGTGGGTGTGTGGGTGTGTGAGTGTGTGGGTGTGTGGGTGTGTGTGTGTGTGTGTGTGTGTGTGTGTGTGTGTGTGTGTGTGTGTGTGTGTGTGTGTGTGTGTGTGTGTGTGTGTGTGTGTGTGTGTGTGTATCTGTGAGATGCCAAGATGCCAAGAAATTCCATAAAATAGTAATTTCCTTGTTCAGGTCCATTGTACCTGGGTAAGTCAGCCCTAACACTTTAAGGTGTTTTTCTACTCCATTATGAGTGATTAGCTTTAAGCTTACTCAATCAGAGTGTATGACCTGAGATTTGTGAGATTCTCATCTTCATGTGATGGAAATTTCTAAATGCATCTCTGTAATCTGTCCACCCTCAGGATAGTATCTATAGGCATTGTGCTTGGCTAAAGAGGTCTGTTCGTTTAAATATGTAAGAAGTTAGATGCTGTTAGTTTCCTGAAATGCTGCCATTTTTCTAGGAAAATATTGAAAATTATAGAATATTATACAGTGGCTTTTTATGATGTGCTGAAATCCTAAAGAGAATTACTTCAGTACTATACACTTATTAGTGACATATTTTCAATTCTTAATCAAACAATGTAGACTCTATCAGTTCATTCAGTCAGACTGCTAAATTATGCTATGAAAAGCTCATTAAAAACATAATCTTCCTGCATCATGACTGGATGAGGGTGGCTACATGGTACTTTTAACAAAAAGGAACTGTTATAACTGAGGCACTTTGAAACAGCAAGAAACCAAGTAATACATTATTAGCAAATGAAGCACATCTACAAATTCTAATAAAGGAAGCAATACAATGCATTCACGGTAATAACTTTTATTACAAAAATAGAAGCTTACATTAACAATCCACTGCAATCAGCAAGCTTGTCCAAACTTTACTGGACTTGCAAACATCACTTTCTATATTAATGTACAAAATACTTAAATTGTTCAAAACCAGAAAGCAATTAATTCAAGCAATTGTGCCTGTAAATGTCTAGCCACTTAAAACATAACTTTGTAGACTTAAATTATGAAATGCAGTCTCTGTAATACATAAGATAGAAGTTTGTAGTTACAAAAGTTTTTTTGATGAAGCTGACATATAATCATTTAAATTTATTGATTTGTATAGCAAATCTTTAGAAGTTGTTCAAACATATTTGATTGTTTGCTATCAAACTCTATAAGTACTATTGCCCATAGAATATGTGGGTCCCTCCTTGACAGTCTTAAAACAAGATTCCATATTCAAGCAGTTGTCTTCCATTCTCATGTGAAATGCCTGCAAAGGGCTGTACAAGCTCCTGTTGGTGTCCTGTACATACCTCTCAACGGTCCAGATTTTCACCATATATTTTTGTCTTTTCCTCATAAAATGTTGGTATTCTAGCAAATCACTGGCTAATTATTGAGGATTTAATTCAGAAAATAATGACAGACATTTGAATTTCAAACTCCGTGTCCATCAGAAAATTTATGCTAATGCAAAACATTTTATTCTATCATCTTTTTAAGTTTGCAAGAGCAATATTTAAAAACCTGTCCCTATTTTTAGGCCTTTGTTCCCCCATTTCTATTGCTGTGACCAGATTTCTTGCTCTATGAGGTTGAAAGGTATACTCTTTAACAACATCCTAGCTCCAAATCAGATGTCATTTGTCACTCATCTCAATAGAAAATGTATAGTGTAGCGTCTCTGTTACGAGTCACTGTTGTTCGAATTCCTCTTGGGGTTTTCTTGTCTTCCATTCTGTAGATGTGTAACAATCACCTACTTAGTGCTTTACTGATACCTTTAGTGGGGTTCCTATTAAATCAGTGAACGCTTAAAATAGCTAACACTGTTCAACTGACCTTTTTTATTCGAAATGGTGAAATCCTGAAAGCACGAAACAGTGATTTTTTTTCCCAGGGGAAAAAAAAATCACTGGGCCATTTTTAGGACTTTGCCATTTCCTCCACTGTGATGTGATCTCGGAGTTGGTATATATAAGTAGGGGTGGGGGGGCGGTGAAGCCCCCCACTTTATTTTGTGTTTTTTTTTTTTTATTGGAGCAGTGACTATTTTCCCTGGGGAAAAAAATCACTGTTCCCTGTGTTCGGCATTTTGGTGTTTCGACATATTTTATTCAATTATACAGTGCCCGCTAAGTTAAGCATTCACTGATATACTATAGACCCCTTTTGGTGTGAATGCTTCTGTTGCTTACATTGCATGGTCAAATGTCTGTGCATAATGTGCTGGGTTCTCATACCTTTCAACTGTACAGATATTCGTATAATGTCCAGATTTTTGCCTCTTATTTTTTTGGTCCTATTTCATAAAATTGCAGTCTTCTGACAAATTAGTGACAAATCATTAAAGACTTAAGTTAGAAAATAATGACAAGTATTTAAGTTTCAGACTTCATACCATTCAGAAAATTCATGCTAATGAAAAACCTGTTATTCTATCAACTTTCTAAGTTTGTAAGAGCAATATTTAAAAATTGTCATTATTTTGGGGGCTTTGTCCCACTTTTTTAATGGCTTTGTCCATATTTATTGCTCTAAGAGATTGAGCGGTATGGTTCAAATTCCTGCAGGGCTATATCATTTTCTTGGTTTCCTTTCTGTAAATGTGTAACCATCACCTGTTATATACTTCACTGACAGCTGCATTGCAGCTACTTCTGTGGCTCACATTGTTAGTGCAGTACTTGATTATCAGAGTATATAGTACTTGATTCAATTCCCTTTAGAGTTGTAAGGTTGTTTTTTTCATGACATTTAAATTATAGTACAGGTACAGTGACAAAGCTCTGCTGATGTCAGAACTAGTTTTAGTTGATATCTCTTGCTACTTTTGTATTATATTTCCCTCCTATCCTGTCTGTTTTCCACATTTTTTTAACTTCAAGTAGATCACACTGATATTTGTTTGTTTGTTTCATACCCCTTTTTCCATGGAGTTCTACATCCAAGATTTTGTCACTACTACCTTTTGCATTATTGTGCCCATTATATGATTGTTTATTTGTCCCTACTATAGTCTTTACTCTGCCACCTTAAGTATAATTCCCTTAATTCCTTCCACAAGATATTCTTCTTCTGCAGATGCGTTTCTGTATCACACAAAAACATTAACATCTGTGTGAGGAGTTTCATGCTGGCTATCCTACAGGCTCGTGTTTGCTCAATATTTACTATAGTTGCTGCTACTTTACAGCAGCCATCAGTTGGTACAGCATGATCTTCCCAATGGCTCCTTCTGCAGTGGAAATGAGGTGCTGCTTGTCATGCACACTTGCCTGGTCAAATGCATCTTTAATGAACTCCAGGCTCATCATATATGCATACTAAACAATGTTGGTTTGACTGTGATCAGGACTGAAATGTTTCCATATCCCTGAGATTGAGTTAATCTAAAATGTAATACTCAAACTGCTATTTTTATGTTGACCCCTCAAATTTACAACACTGAAAAAAGGATTAGTAACTGGAGTCATATTTTTCAGTGTAAAATGGGCCTTTGAAACTGTTAACCAAAACCTTCTTCTGAATAAACTAAAATATTATGGATTCCCAGAAGAGGTTTCTACATGGTTTCAAACTTTCTTATCTAACATATCCTTTTATAACCTCAGCCCATAGCTCCATCAGTTCTACTTATGGCTTTCTTCCAGTTATGTTACCCAAGGATCTGTCTCATGGCCTCTTCCCTTTCTAATCTATATAAACAGCCTTCCATGGGACATAACTCACCTTAGTATTACTATTTATGCAGATTAAATGGTTTTCAGCACTGTTCATAAGTCATCATCTCAGGCACAACACTTGCTTCAAAAGACTACCTTAATATGAAACTGGCTTGCTAAAACAAATTAAATACAATCACTGATAAGTCAACTGCGTGATATTTGTGAGCACTAAACGATTATTTAAAATCTCTCCTCCTACTGTTGTATATCTAACAGGTATATGTCTTCAATTCATTACTCAGCAAAAATATATTGATGTTTTATTTAGATGACACCTTTCACTTCTTAACCATACAGATTCCATCACCTCTAAATTTCAACAAATGCTAAAGATGGCTTACAGCAAGTTCAATCGTCTAACTCCAAAAAGAAAAATAAGCAATGTCATTAATGCATTAATCCCAATAACTGAATATGATTTACCCATATCACCTCTCTGGACATGAAGATACTGCAAATGACTCAAAACAAAATATCGCATTTTATTACTTTGTCTAGCTGAACAGAATATGATAGTAGCACTATTAAACAAAACACATGGCTTTCTGTTTTAGCCAGGTCTACCTATCTTCTAGAAATGGTTATGTATGAAATGTGTAATGAAGGTTTTTGTCCTCCTCTTGCCAAGAAATTAATGGTACACAAATGATCTTATGATTTTTGAATAAATTCTTCTACAAAATTCCCCAGACCCTCTTTCTCGTTATCTTTCTGCAAAAAAAATCTTTCTACAAACTTGCCCCCCTGCTGAATGGAGGAATCTTCCATCAGAAATGAATACTTCAAAACTTCTTTCTGTTTTTAAGAAAAAATTAAAACCACCTCTACTACAATAAGTTAAATGGACATGCTTTAAATATACTGGCTAGGTATTCCAACCTTTTCCAGTTAGTCCTTTCTAGTTTTACTTCAATCAAACTGCCACTGATTCCTTACACTGCTGATGAAACTTCTCTTTTTACATATTGTATATAGCTCACATGTCTTTCTTTCTTCCCTTCTGTCCTCTCAGAGTTCATCCATAACTTCCATGCTGCATAAGCCATCCTTGTACATGTTGTATCTATCTTGCACATGCTCTCTCTCCTCTAGTCTATCTATTCTTTTTCTTGTTATAATTAGGATGATTAAATAACTGACCACTGCCACTACTTCACACTTTTGATTAAGTCTCCTTGTACATATTACATCTAGCTTACTAACCTTCTTTTACCTTTTCATCTCACATTTCCTATTACATTTTAGTTGGATAAATAAGAAGTTTTAGATAAGTTCAGATGGATGCATTTTAACAGATGCAATGATTTACTAATTTTATTGCTTACTTGTTTCCTGTGTATTTGCTATGATGTTAAATGTTTGCTGCTTTCTTATTGTTGTTTTATTCAGTTTTTATTGTACTGTTATGTTTTTAACAATTGTAATGATTTACTACTTGTGTGGTTTGCTATAGCTTACCTATTTACTGCGTATTTGCTAAATGTTTGTTTTGGCTTCTTATGGTTTTATTCAGTCTTCATTGTACTGTTATGGCACATGGCCATGGTAATGGCTGAAAAATGTGTGGTATCAGCCCATCATACTGGTTATCAAACCAACCACCCAACTAATTAACTAATTAGTTAATTATAAAGGTGAAGGGTTTTATTAAAATAAACTGAACAATTCTAATTAGCAATGAATAATTCTACAGAATTATAAGTTCAGAACCCAAATTTAACAACCAAAGCTAGCAGAAGCTTCAAAGTTTAGTAGAGTGAAACAATAACTAATTGGCTATTCTATCCTCTAACAAAAACTGTGGTATGCTTAAATGTTGTAGATACAATTTTTGTAGGTATATATGAGGGACCTATTATTTATTTCGGATATATGAAGAAACATTTCCATTTAGTTGACATTTATATGAGTAAAAGGTAATTTGTGGTTTGCTTGGCAACATGAACAGGATGCTATGCTCGGAATCACTCTGCTCCCCTACCCTACCCCCATATACAACCACACCTATTTCAATTACTTTTATACTTATCAAAACTCCACCCACCCCTTCCTTTCATCCAGTCATACTCACTAATCCATTCAACCCTTCCCATCATCTCTACACATACAATTACACATCAACATCTATCCTAACTCTTCCACATCATTCCACTCAACTTTTAGTATCCGCTTTACTCATCCCACCTGATCCACTCAATCTGTTATCCTCCCTTCCTTCTATCATTTCTTTACAGCCTTTTCTCATATTTAATTTTTTTTTCATTTACCTACTTAATACCTCTTGTCATCTTACATTCAAGTCTATTACACTGGTGCCCCTACACACTCTAGCATTCTTATACACTTAAGCACCCCTCCCTACTATGTCTAACATTTCACATAGCATTCTTTTTACTCTCTCCCTAACCTTCTATCTCTTATTACAATTAACTTCTAATCAAACAGCCAATATAGCCTTCAAATCCACCTCAACTACAGCCACACATACACAAACCCTCCCAAGTTTTTCAGATATAGCTCCTAGTCCATGTGCTACAAACTTAATCATACAAACCAAATTAAAAATCTCCCCCCTCACAACAACAGCAACATAAACTTTGCTTTAGACTGCCACTACAAAACCAGAAGGAATCAGCAATGTGTAACTCTCCCTATTTGCTCCAACTTAACTCAATGTGGAGATATACATCCAAACCCCAGTCCCTCCCCTACCACATACAATTACTCTAAATATGTAAAAAACGTAAACTTCACAACCATAAACAGTGAAAGCTTAAGAAACAAAATTCCACTTCTATATGCATGGATAACTCAAAACAAACCAGATTTCACTGCCATCACAGACACCTGGCTCAAACCAAACACCAAAGATGCTGAATTCCTACCCCCGCCTATGTATGTCTTAGATCAGATAGACTAAATAAAAAGGGTGGAGGTGTTGCCTTACTATACTCAAATGCCTTCACTGTAGCTCTGTAGACTAAACCAATCCAACAATTCTCCACAGAAGAAATACTAGTAGCCTTTTTAAAACTAAATAACTGTAAAAGCCTCTGTATTGTGCTCTTATACATCCTCCCAGGCAATAACATTCCTATATTAGAAGATATCCTAGCCTGGGAATCTAGTAACATTAACAAAAAAAAAAAAAAACAATTATCTTAGGCAACATTAATATCAACTCATTTGATATCTCCCATCAGCATCCTTCTACAAACATTAACTTGTATAACTATACATAACTTATCACCAACATAACCAGACCCAGCATTAATAACAACAAAGACTCAGTCTTGGACTGGATCTTGGTTTCTGAAACTAATAAAATCTCCTCCTCAGGCACATTACTAAACAATATTCTTGCCTGCCTATATAATACACAAAACCACTTCATCTCTAAGTAACCATCAGTATAAACAAACCAGGGACTTATCCCATTTCTGCCCTACCACATTTAATGCAATCCTACAAAGTATTATCTGGGAAGCTTTAAAAACTCTCTCTATTGATGAAGCTGTAGAATTCTTTAATTCAACTTTCTTTAGGATCTTAAATTGTGTAGCCCCACTCTGTCAAAAGACAGTAAAAACTAACCATGCCATATAGCTTACCAAACCCACAAAACAAATTATGACCACTTGGGACAAAGCTTGGAAAACATGGCAAAAAATACAAAAAAACTCTGACCTCATTCTATACAAACAGGTAAGCAACCAAGCAAAATGCCTAGTCATTAGAAAGAAAAATCAATATTACCAAACTCTTCAAAACCAACATAAACAAAACCTCAAAATTTTTGGAGTACAATCAACTGTTTACTTTATCCAGTCTCAAATGACAATCCCTGCCCCAGTCCAGACAATACTCCCAGTGAGATTGCACCAACATTTAACTCATATTTCATTGACATAATAGATAAGCTCACCACCACATTCCCACAAAGTAACCGAGCCCAACAGAAACAACATCACTACACTCTTCAAATACCTCTCAACCTAACTTTTCCATATCACTTATACCAACCTCCACAATAAAAAAAAAAACTCCTTCATAAACTTAAACCTTGTACTAACATACCTGACAACCTATCTGCTGAATTCCTGCAACTATAAGCAAGAATCATTGCCTACCGCATTAGCATACTTCTTAACAGAACAATTCAGGAGTCCCAGGTACCACAAATTTGGAAAAAGGAATATATTCTCCCTCTACACAAAGGTGGCAAAAACTCTGACATCTCCAATTTCTGACCAATTGCTATTCTCTCTTCCATCTCCAAAACCTTAGAGAAATGTAGCCATACTCAGCTTCTAAACTATCTAGTTCAAAACCAAACAGTCTCTTCTACTCAGCACAGTTTCAGGCCAGGACACAGTATTACCACAGCTCTCATTTCTTACCTGGAAACAATAAATCAGGCCAGTGACACTCTTTTTTATCTCTCTAAAGCCTTTGGTATGATATCTTATCCACTCCTTCTCACCAAACTCTCCAACTTAGGCATTTCACCCCCAACACTAACCTGGTTTTCAAGCTACCTCTGCAATAGGCAGCAATTCATCAAATGGCAACATTCTTTCTCACCTTTTCTTAACACAAGTACAGGCATTCCCCTAGGTTCCATACTGGGTCCCGTCTTAATTAACATATTCATCAACAACATTCATCTACTCGTACTCAAGGCACTGTCGTCCAATATGCAGATGATTCTACTATCATCTGCACTGCCAAGTAAATATCCAAACTTCTGGTACTTACTCAAAATACCTTTACATCTACTGAAACTTGGATGTCGAACAATCACCTTGCTCTAAACCCCAATAAAACTAAACTCTGGATATTTACCCCTAAAATAACTACCCTCCTCAATAAGAATGATTTTACTATTCAGGCAAAAAACATTATTATTGAAGTTTTTCCAAATACTAAATTGTTAGGTGTCATCAGAGATAAAAACCTTACATTTGACATCCATATTCATAGCAACATCAAAAAAACACATACAAAATTAGGTATGCTGTATAGACACAAATATTTCTTTAGCCATACAGTAATAATATCCCTTGCCACATCCTTCCTGCTACCATCTCTGTTATATGGTGTCCCTATCCTTACCAATATCCAGTCCCCTCTTAAATCTAAACTCAACACATGCTACAATAAAATCGCAAAATTTGTAATGGATGAAAAATTCCCAAACCGTCACTGTTCATCACTACAACTAAGCTGGCTCAAACTTCCATACTATCTTACATGTTTACAATTAACTACTGCACAAAGACTTATTCACAAACCTTCAGCTTGCATTCCTCTTTCTTCACTACTGACTTTGTACCATCCCAAAAGAACTCTCAGATCTGAAAACAAACTACTGTTCAAAGTCGAAAAACAAAACCTTCCACCTGGACAGATGCTCTACTCTTGTACTGTTTTTAAACTATGGAATTCCCTTCCATCCCCAATCAGAACCATCAGTAATCATGTTCTCTTTAAAACGTCCCTTAAACAACATCTTTCATCTCTCTGGCACTGCACATCTGCAAAATCAACACTCCCTCCTTTTTAACACCATAGCTTATTTCATCTCTAATTTTACTCTCACTGTCTATAACTGACCACGTGTACTTCTATCTAAATCTTTCAATTTACTTATAATCAAAATAAACCTTACTCATCTATAAACAAATTTACATGTCAATAAAAAATGTATATTCTATTTATACAAACATACTCCCTCACTAATGCAAGTAACACTACATTATGACTATATTGACCACATGAAATACTGCATAATGACTGTATTTGCTATATCTGTACTAGTTTAACTGCAACTCACACTCTTCTTGTGAATTGTGTAATACCATAAATGCAAATAGACTGTAGTGTGCTTATCTTACACTAGTGTTTACATTAAACTGTAAACCTTGCATTGTTTTGTTAATATCATAAATGTAACTAGACTGTAGTGTGCTTGGCTTAGACTAGCCTGGGCATCTAGTAACATTAACAAAAAAAAAAACAATTATCTTAGGCAACATTAATATCACCTCACTTGATATCTCCCATCAGCATCCTTCTACAAACATTAACTTGTATAACTATATATAACTTATCACCAACATAACCAGACCCAGCATTAATAACAACAAAGACTCAGTCTTAGACTGGATCTTGGTTTCTGAAACTAATAAAATCTCCTCCTCAGGCACATTACTAAACAATATTAGTGACCATTTACCTGCCTATATAATACAGACAACCACGTCATCTCTAAGTAACCATCAGTATAAACAAACCAGGGACTTATCCTATTTCGGCCCTACCACATTTAATGCAATCCTACAAAGTGTTATCTGGAAAGCTTTAAAAACTCTCTCTATTGATGAAGCTGTAAAATTCTTTAATTCAATTTTCTTTAGGATCTTAAATAGTGTAGCCCCACTCTGTCAAAAGACAGTAAAAACTAACCATGCCATATAGCTTACCAAACCCACAAAGCAAATTATGACCACTAGGGACAAAGCTTGGAAAACATGGCAAAAAATACAAAAAACCTCTGACCTCATTCTATACAAACAGGTAAGCAACCAAGCAAAATGCCTAGTCATTAGAAACAAAAATCAATATTACCAAACTCTTCAAAACCAACGTAAACAAAACCTCAACATTTTTGGAGTGCAATCAACTCCTTACTTTATCCAGGCTCAAATGACAATCCCTGCCCCAGTCCAGACAATACTCCCAGTGAGATTGCACCACACTTTAACTCATATTTTATTGACATAATAGATAAGCTCACCACCACAGTCCCACAAAGTAACCCCAGCCCAACAGAAACAACATCACTACACTCTTCAAATACCTCTCAACCTAACTTTTCCATATCACTTATACCAACCTCCACAATAAAAAACTCCTTCATAAACTTAAACCTAATGCACCTGACAACCTATCTGCTGAATTCCTGCAACTATAAGCAAGCTCTATTGCCTACCCTATTAGCATACTTCTTAATAGAACAATTCAGGAGTCCCAGGTACCACAAATTTGGAAAAGGGAATATATTCTCCCTCTACACAAAGGTGGCAAAAACTCTGACATCTCAAATTTCTGACCAATTGCTATTCTCTCTTCCATCTCCAAAACCTTAGAGAAATGTAGCCATACTCAGCTTCTAAACTATCTAGTTCAAAACCAGACAGTCTCTTCTACTCAGCACAGTTTCAGGCCAGGACACAGTATTACCACAGCTCTCATTTCTTACCTGGAAACAATAAATCAGGCCCGTGACACTGGCAATGTTGTCTCCATACTCTTTTTTTATCTCTCTAAAGCCTTTGATATGATATCTTATCCACTCCTTCTCACCAAACTCTCCAACTTAGACATTTCACCCCCAACACTAACCTGGTTTTCAAGCTACCTCTGTAATAGGCAGCAATCCACCAAATGGCAACATTCTTTCTCACCTTTTCTTAACACAACTATAGGCATTCCCCTAGATTCCATACTGGGTCCCTTCTTATTTAACATATTCATCAACAACTTTCATCTACTCTTACTCAAGGCACTGTCATCCAATATGCAGATGATTCTACTATCATCTATTCTGCACTGCCAAGTCAATATCCAAACTTCTGGTACTTACTGAAAATACCTTTACATCTACTGAAACTTGGATGTCGAACAATCACCTTGCTCTAAACCCGAATCAAACTAAACTCCAGATATTTACCCCTAAAACAACTACCCTCCTCAATAAGAATGATTTTACTGTTCAGGTAAAAAACATTATTATTGAAGTTGTTCCAAATACTAAATTTTTAGGTGTCATCAGAGATCAAAACCTTACATTTGACATCCATTTTCATAGCAACATCAAAAACACACATACAAAATTAGGTATGCTCTATAGACACAAATATTTCTTTAGCCATACAGCAAAAATATCCCTTGCCACATCCTTCCTGCTACCATCTCTGTTATGTGGTGCCCCTATCCTTACCAATATCCATTCCTCTCTTAAATCTAAACTCAACACATGCTACAATAAAATTGCAAAATTCGTAATGGATGCAAAATTCTCAAACCATCACTGTTCATCACTACAACAACTAAGCTGGCTTGAACTTCCGTACTATCTTACATATTTACAATTAACTACTGCACAAAGACTTATTCACAAAATTTCAGCTTGCATTCCTCCTTCTTCACTACTGACTTTGTACCATCCCAAAAGAACACTCAGATCTGAAAACAAACTACTGTTCAAAGTCAAAAAACAGAACCTTCCACCTGGACAGATGCTCTACTCTTACACTGTTTTTAAACTATGGAATTCCCTTCCATCTCCAATCAGAACCACCAGTAATCCTGTTCTCTTTAAAATGTCCCTTAAACAACATCTTTCATCTCCCTGGCACTGCACATCTGAAAAATCAACACTCCCTCCTGTTTAACACCATAGCTTATTTCATCTGTAATTTTACTCTCACTGTCTATAACTGACCATTTGTACTTCCTTCTAAATCTTTCAATTTACCCGTAATCAAAATAAACCTTACTCATCAATAAAAAAATTTACCTGTCAATAAAAAATGTATATTCTATTTATACAAACATACTCCCTCACTACTGCATGTAACACTACATTATCCCCCGGATTCATGCAGCTCAGCGCAAGTCTGGCGTAAGGCTTGCGCCGTCCGTGCGGCATAGATGTGGAGTAGTCACGCTATATGCATAATAATGAAGGTGCGCAGCCGCCACAGCCACGTGCATAGGAAACGTGCGCGAGTGCAAGGAGTGTATTGAAGTTGTGCAGGGAGGCGTGTCAATATCGGCTTTCGAGGAGCAACCTAAACTGCTGAATATTATATTCCGCCAGCAATAGTAATCGTACCCATCAGTGTCCGTGGAGACTGAAACGTATGCAAAGCAGAGTCCCTTTGAACAGAAAATGAAGACTCAAACACAAATGCATGGTAGGGAATAACGGGTCCCTACCCATGAACAAATGACAGGAAAACTGTGTGCCTGTAGTCCAACATAGTGTTGATAGCTATACCATGTGGAATTGAAACGTATCAGATGTTAGAGCGCCGCCAGTAGATACGTCCAGTCCAACGGAGAGGGTCACCAGCTGACCCATAATTTGAGGGAGGGAACATAGCTGTGCAGATTTGTCCATAAAAAAATATATGAGGAGAAATGTAGATATAGGTAGTGACTGTATGTCTGAATCATATCCCACAAGCCATGTAATAGTCACATACAAAAGGTATGTCCATATTTCACATACCAAATGTGATAGGAAATAGCATACGCATGTAAATGAAACAGAAGGAGCATATAAACGAGCCATAACAACACGGACACATGTAGGCCGAAAGGAACAGTATGATCCGTACCGTCGACCAAGATTACCACCTGTCCAACTTTGCGAACGACAGTCCCTCTGTGGGTAGATGTATCCTGACACAAACACGTAAAACTGGCAAATGTCCAGAGACTATAGGACATAATTCCTCCGTAGACTTCATGCAATAGTGCATTAAACATATTTCACTGGATGTATATTACATAAATGTCATAACAAACAGAATAAGATATTGAAATGCTACAAGAATAAGCTTAGATATAGGCATGAATTGTAAGTTCTGTCTGCAGAACTGACAGTGGGTATGTGTCGGCCTGTAAAATATGCTGTGTTCACCGCAACTGTCACAGTAAGGTTGCCACCTTTACAAATGGCCAAAGTGGGACATGTTTGGTACAGACAACAGACTGTACAGGGCGACACATACCCATGGCCAGTACAAAGGACAGAACATAACTGTTTTGCCTACAGAAAAGCGTATTCCTGCAGCATTTTAGTTGCTTATTCTGTTTCTCATAACAGTCAGGTATTTCAGATACAGAATTAACTGTTTAATGCAACTATCACATAAAATATAAGAAATATGTTTGTCCTAAAATCTCAGGACATTTGCCATGTTGACAATTACATGTCAGGACACAACCGCCCAAAGATGGACTGTCCCTCGCAAAGTGGGACAGGTGGTAACCCTATGTCACACTGTGGCCAACTGAAAGATGGAAACACAACCGTTGACTGTGGGGAGGCAATGTCCACAACAGTCAGACATGTGTAAGGAATAGCTTGGACATAGGAAAAGGTGCCGTCCTACCAATGAGCAGAACAGGCTGGCAAAATCCGGAAGGCAGCTGTATAATCTGAACGTGTATGTCACACAGTCGAACGGGTAGTACCCGGATACACCAACCAAGTAATGAAAGTGAAGTAAGGGCATGTACCTATGTGCGTGAGGTATAGCATGTGGAAAGCAAACGTGGCAGGGTAGTCCACACAACCATAAAGGTACCCGACACATGTAGGGTAGTCAATGTGTAACTCTGGCCATGTCATGGGCCAACAACCAAAGTAGTGCTCTATGGGGTGTGAGTAATTCGCGTGTGAGGGGTTTGTGTTTAATGGTAAATTCCTCAAAGGTGATACTTGTGTCATATGCAGAAAAGGTGAACCGGAGGTGTATGAGGGGGCAGCGGGTGAAGTGGAAAGAAACACAACCTCATGTAGAAACAGCTGCAAGACAAGCAGACAGGCCATAGTGTAGAACACAATCCCACAAACATATGAATATGGAAAAATGCGAGACAAATGTATAGATACGGCACCATCACATACCCACAGATGGGTCCTAATGGAACTGGCCATAACAAATGCAACACACCTGGATGCATAATAGCCTACCCAGCATACCCTCCACAACACACAACCTGCCACCATACCAGAACATCCACCAAATCCAGCTGTACCTGGTCCACTGGTTTGTTGCAGAAACAGCTACACACAGTGACCCCTACTCATATGTAGTAGGTATTGTCACCCTAGGCAGTGTCAGGATTGCAAACCATGTATCCCCTGCAGGTAAAACCCCCTGCACTTTTTCGTGAAGCCACAAATATCTTCATTATCTAACTTGTTTTGGTCTTGACCAATTTTTGGGATATCCCTCACGGGATGACCAACTTGTGTAAATAGTAGAATGGGTATGACGACATGATGTCCAATCCAGTAGATATCTGGACATGAGTCAGAACATGCTGTGGAGGTCTATGACACTGTCCAGCCCTAAGTGGGCATGCATAACCTACCACACAGGATAAAATACCTTCCTGTGACGCATGTGTCCAGACACGAATAGGAGGGAGAATATAATGCACACATTTGCAAAGTGGAAAATGGCACGAGGGTGAGGAAGACACTATGTAAACAGGTCAACCCTGATCAAGTGTGAGGGACACTGACTGTGTGCAGTCATGACTGACCATACCTGTCAACCTGTGTGAGCAAGATATCTGGACAGAGCCGTGAATATAATGAGACAAAAGTCCAAAATCAGGGACAATCTGCAAACATATCTCTTAGAAACATAGAATTTGATAGAATAACAGTTTGCACATTGGCATAAATGTCTGGAGTATGAAGTCTGAAACCCAACTGTCTGTCAGCACATTCTGACTGCAGTCTTTAATGCTGAGCTACTGCTGTGCAAGAACACATCAGTGTATTACAGAGGTCCGTGCCATACCACTCAACTGTCCGGATATTCACAGAATGACTAGGGTCACCACCTGTCCCACTTTGCGAGTAACAGTCCC
Organism: Protopterus annectens; assembly: GCF_019279795.1. Taxonomy (NCBI): domain Eukaryota; kingdom Metazoa; phylum Chordata; order Ceratodontiformes; family Protopteridae; genus Protopterus; species Protopterus annectens. Next base: position 1,483,793,577 of record NC_056731.1, on the reverse strand, counting down.
ACTATAGGCAGTTGTGTCCTGTGAAAAAAATCAAGACATAGCAAATGTCCTGAGAGTTTAGGACAATGTTATTTCCTAATTTACTTTAATAGTCGCATAAAACAGTTATTTTATATATGAATCCTCAATATGTTATGTGAAGTAGCATAAGCAATCCAAATGTTACTAGAATAAGCTATTATATGTACAAAAAAGGTTAAATTTCTGTACTATGCACGGCTGTAGGTGGGTTTTGTCCTGGAAAATCTGACAGCTCTACAGAACATGTCCCACTTTGGGCAGTCGAAAATGTGGCAACCCTAAGAATGACTACAGGTTCGCCCCAAAGTGTTGTTGTGTGCCTCCAACAATCTGCACCAGTGTGGTAAATAGCTGAGGATTGACGACACTAAATAATGAGAAATATCCTGAGTATAAGACTCCACAACCTGCAGAAATGTCATGCTAATGCAAAACCTAGCATTCTATCAACGTTCTAAGCTTGTATGAGCAATCGTTAAAATGTGTCCCTAATTGTCCCCCCATCATGTAGGTATTGTGCAGGTTTGGTGCTCTAAGAGGTTGAGAGGTATGGTCCGTACATATTTACAGGAACAGCCCTTCACACTTGTGCAATGTACAACTGCATACCTGTAGTCACTTCATGTTCAAAAATAATAATCCCCGTATGACTGTATTCAGGTAATAGTCAAATGTGAATGGGAACACCCCTCACCGTGGAGTATGGACTGTAACAACCGCACCCATAATATGTAATGCCAATAGAATAAGCTGCTGACAGGTGCCCAAACAACTGTGTCTAGAAACACAGGTAAAACTTCAAAATACAGAGATAATCCCTGTCCATATGCTTCGTCTGTCATTTGACCTCGGCCAGGGAAGTTCCATGCACCAGGTGGACAAGTCTAAACCCAGATCACTACATGAACACCCTGACAATAAAAGATCTGTATGTGGCTGGACTATATACCTTGGTGTTCTGCATATCCTCGGAGTGATTAACAATGCAGTCGGGGTCCACAGCAGTAGGCAATAGGGAATGTGTAATATGTAGTACCACCTTTTTCCCAGCAGGAGAATGGATGCTTGTGTCGTAGGTGAAGTGGTGAGGCGTATGTTGATGTAGCTAAGTACTATGGGTATGCATATCAATGAGGGAGAACACCAATAGAACAGCGGTTCTGGTATTCAGCCAACGTGAATGCAGTCCCGGTTGACCTACGGCCACTGCACATATAACTTGAAAGTGTAATGAAAGCGTTCGTGCTGTACACACAGTTAAATATGTAAAGGTGAATGTGTGTTTCACAGTAGACCGTAAACTGGAATACAGATATGTAACTGCTACAGTCAGAATTATGAAAGTTCACGGAAGCACAATTATCTATGAAACATATGTAACCCACAATAAGGATATGCAAGTGCGCCTGCGCGTGTGTAATCCGCTCACAGAATAGAAAATGAATGGTGTTTTCCCCATGTTCTATGTACATGGCTCATACCTGTTAACCCTGTAAAGTACGAAACCGGACAAAGCCATGACAACTACTGGTACAAATAGGGACAATCCCCAGATATTGCCTAACAAACATAGAAAGTGGGTAGAATAACAGGTGTGTCACTAGCATGGATTCTCTGAAGGGTATGAAGTCGTAACCTGAAATGTTTGTCATTATTTACCAACGTCAGTCTTTAATGATATGCCACTAACTTGCCAGATAGACACAAGGTTATGAAAAACAGACCAAAGATAAGAGGCAAACAGCTGTACATGCAGTGGAAATCAGTACAGTTGAAAGGTATGTTATGGAGATATATATACACATATATCCACAGACATAATCCAAAGCAAATTACGAGATGAGGAATGTACAGACATATGTATATATGTACAGATATATATATCTATACACACACGATCCATGAATAGATATATACACAGCAAACATATGCCCCTGTACATATAACACATGTACATAAATAGGTCACGGTATAGCTAATATGGATAGACAGACAGACATGCATGAAAGGAGAATACACCGATGGTTTCCAAATCATTGCCCGGAAAGTACCAGTGTGACAGGGCCTGCAAGTTCTACATGTTAAACATGAATATAGGTGTCCTTTGCAGGACCCCAAAAATTGATCCTGTATGAAGTGCAAACCGTCATAGATGCAAAATACGTCACAGCTGCAACTACGATATAGCTGTACATGCAACAGTAGCAGGTGCAAGGGTAATAACACATGGGTTGATTGAATGTATGACATACGAGCTGATATCCGCAGAGTGGGGAGTGCTGGGAAGTGTTCCCACACTTTATTATCGCTCACATTAAACATGTACAATGGGTACTGTGGAGGTGTGTCAGGTATGGGAATCATGGGCATGCAGAATTGGGTCAAGGTGTTGGTTGGCACAGATCTATTAGGTACGCCCCATGGGAGTGATCAGTATACCTATGTGGGTATAGCACATGCCTATATTCACCAAAAAGATGCAACCCATCCACTGGATATTGTGTAAACCATTGGGAGAAGATGTAGGGACCTATATCAGTGTCATGTAGGCGATTATCATGGATGGACATGCATACAACCAAGATAGTAACCATACCTGCCAGAATGTCAGAATCAGACAGCTGGACTAAGGCATAGTACATGACAGAAAATAGGGACTATATTAAAAATACTTCAGACAAAGTCAGACCATTGATAGAATAATTGTGTAGTCAGGAATACGAATGTTATGAGAGCTAGTAATCATGCAATAGAAATGTCAGTCATGATTACCTAACCACACAGTCTGTCATGGCTTGCCAGCAATCTACCAGAAAGGCACATTATGATGACAAATGTAACGGAATTATAGGTCAAACCCCAGGGTGTATACCCATAATGTGTACAGGTGAGAGGTATGAATGTAACCCGTCCTAATGAAATGTACAGAACTAGTAATACTAGGTGGACAGGTGAGAAGAAAGACGTCAGGACAAATGACAAAACATGTACAAGTCATAAGCATGTTTGTCCACAAATGTGAATTACAACGTATGGCCTGTGAAAGTCAATGTGGAAGGTTAATAGACTCAAATGACATATGTCCCTCAGGGTGTCATGCAGTGTCACCGATACAGTGTCCAGTCCCCCATACTCGTACATGAACTCTACCACTGACGGAAAGCGCAAATACCGGTGTGCACATAAGGTACATGATGGAATAAGCAGTGTGGATAAGCACCTGTTGGCCTGTGTGAGGAATATAACCCAGTGGGTGGGTATGTCCTGCAATAGGAATGTAATGGTAACTGGCCTGTGATGGCGCCATGTATTGTGTGTATTGGCGTAACTGTACGAATGTGCAGATGTATGCCTCATATGTGTGGTGTATTCCTCTCACAATCTGTACCTGTCTGCCAAATACCTGAGAACTGACGTCATTAAATAATGATAAACATATGTGTTTAAGATCCCAAATCCCTCAGAAAGGTCATACTAATGCAAAACCTATAATACTGTCAACTATCTACGTTTGTAAGAGCAATATGTAGAATCTGCCTCTATCTGTCCCTCCATAATGTTAGGCTTTGTACAGATGTTTTGCACTAGGAGGTTGATAGGTATTATCAGAAACAGATACATGTCTGAGGAAACAGCATTATCGACCACAACATAACTCAGAAGGTATGAAAAGCGCTGCAGTAGTTCATCCGCAGGTATGTGCTGACATGTCAAATGACACAGCAGTCTACAGGAAGTACCTATAGGGTGTCACCTTTACCAATGATGACAGTGGGACATACTCACAGCCATGCATACACCACAAATAGACATAGCACACAGCAAAGCCTAGGCCATGATACATGAAGCCTCCGGGGTGTATGGATTGAGTGACAGTACAGCAAAGAAAGATGACTGACAGGCTATTCAGCAAACACCCGCAGGGGTGTGCAAGACCACCCGTAACACGAACATTGCACGGACAATGTTGGGATTTGCAACATACCCCATTTGTATGTGTAAGCTATGCAAATGATGTAATTATAGGGTTGCCACCTTTCCAAATGGCCAAAGTGGATCATTTGTGCTATAAACATCAGATTTTGCAGGGCAAAACATATCCACGGCCAGTACAAAGGACAGAACTTCAGTTTTTTGCCTGAATAAAAGTTTATTCTTGTAGCATTTTAGTTCCTTATTCTGTTTCTTATAACATTTAGGTGTTTCAGATACAGAATAACTGTTTTATGCAACTGTTACATAAAAGTACAGTCCGTACGCGAAAGCGCTCATCTTTTGTGTTCACCTGTTTGGAATAAAAGAAGTTTTTTGCTGCATCATCGTGGTGGTCTTCACTCTGGTTTAACTTTCAGAAAATATAGAAAATAATTTTGTCCTAAAATCTCAGGACATTTGCCATTTTCTCACAATGTTTTGCAGGACACAACTCCCCAAAGACGGACTGTCCCTCGCAAAGTGGGACAGGTGGTAACCCTACATAATTATGTGATACATGAAACAGTAAGCTGTCCCTGCAAGAGCAGAGTTATGTGAAGAAATGTACCCGGATGTTATGTGACTAACATTTTGCACGTTGCTAAACGGAGCAATGACAGCTGCAAATACAGTATGAATACAGTCAATGAAGCATGCCAATGTCCAAGTCCAAGGCCAGTGGTGGCTTTGTCCATTGGATATCAATGAACCAGTAGTTGTCCTCCCCCGATCACTGATGTGGAAGCGTAGTGCAGCGCCACGAGAATGTGCTGCACTTCAAAACAAGACATATGGATAATATACATACAAAATGTAGGTTTAGTTAGATCTTAGTACACCATGCAGATGAATGGCAAGCTGGAGACAACATGGCTACTGTGTACTGGTACCTATGTGTGGAAGCGCTCTGTCAGAGATGTAACGAAGCATTTCTAGGCAATGTGAGGCAAGTGAGGCTGAGGATAGTGAATCACAACATGTCATGCCATATGGGCCAAGCCTCTACAGTGTAGTGTAGGTTAAGGGGACTATTAGAGTAGAAGATAGGTGACAACAGGAGTGTGTATGTACAAAACACTGTAACCTCACTGGAGCAGTGTCACATGTGTGCTGTCAGTACTCAGTGGAAGAGGCGTGTCATGAGCTATCCTAGGGAACATCAGGAGACTGACAGCGTACGCCATGGATACCACCGATGTGACCTGCAAACCTGGCCACAGTGTGTCTGCGCCCGTGCGCGCCAGTTAGCCCGAGTAAGCATGTGTGTGCACGTGTTAGCCCGTGTGCGCGTGTGGAAGAACGACTAAGCTCGTGTATGAACGGTGAAGCCCATGTAATGTTGTGTATGCGTTTGTAAGCATGTATACATGTGTACTACACACATCACACACGTACTGCACATACAGACACACATGCTGCCAATGCTACACACATCAGTGAAATGACACATGGATGGAGACTACATCATCAGAAGTAACGGTGCTGTAAACTATGCTACAGTGATGGTCATAGCTGCAATGCATCATGCCTGCTGAAGTACACCTGGAAGTAACACACTGTGTGTTAACAGCATGCTAACATCAATACAGTGGAATAAAGCCACCGTGTGCAGCAGCAACAGGTTAGTCAGATCCTGCATCAATGTTACACCTCATAGGTGGTGGCACAGGTGACATCATATTCACAGGGTGTGGTGTTAACATGTTCAGAGCTGTCATAGAGCCATCCAATGTACACGTAGGTGTGTGTGTGTGTGTGTGTGTGTGAGGGACAATGGTTATTACATGCCCCAATGGTGGTGCAATGGGTGTGTGTATGTGATAGCCGTACCTGTTTGTGGTAAGTGTGTGTTTCTGCATATACACAGGTACAGCATGTGTCAGCTATATACAGGAGGTTGTGGGACAGTCACAGACCGTACCTGCCAGGCTGTAGAAATCCCCATTACTGGCCATGCACACACCTCCATGCATCCAACACAACCCAGTCCTGCACCTGTCAATGTTTACACATACAGTCCTGGGATCTGTACCACAACCTGTGGATAAACGTGTGTCTGTAATGTTAACCTGGGGTGCATAGAAATGACAGTTACTACAGATGGATATGAGCCATACTCACACTCTAGTGTAATAACCACTGCTGACTGTTGCCGAGATCTGCATACAACCAATCAAAGGTGCTGCATTAACATTGTTTCCAATGCCCGTGTAATACCCAGCAACACAATAACCAGTAACTACACATGTATAACCCACGATCACTACAGCACACAGTATGTGCACTATCACAGAGCCATAGCAGATGTACATACATCCAAGGTGCTCACGTACAGACAATGCAGCACAGTCAAGAGTGATAATCCCAACATACATATCTATATACAATATACATTATATATATATATATATATATATATATATATATCTATTTATATATATATATATAAATATATAGACACACACACACATATATATATATATATATATATCTATATCTATATCTATATATAGATATATATATATATATATATATATATATATATATATATATATATATATATATATATATATATATATATATATATATATATATATACATATATATATATATATATATGTAGATAGATACATATACACACACACACACACACACACACACACACACACACGTGGCAGGGTAGGGAGCAGAACATAAACGTAAGCACTGTACCACACGACAGCATTACGCAGTTACAAAACGTGCTACCGTGATCAGTGGATCACATGATTCACACAGGCACACGTCTAGCCAGCAGACAGCAGCATCAAAGGCAAAGACGCCGCATGGATGTTATGGAGAGTGAATACTGTAAAAGCAATGTACTGTTGTCATGCAGCTGGAAACACACACACACACACACACACACACACACACACACACACACACACACACACACACACACACACACACACTTGGCAGGGCGTCGAACATACACCTAACTACCCTAACACACTACAGCATGACGCATTTACAGAATGCGCTACTGACATTACTAAGCACAGCATTCCCAGAGGCAGACATCTAGGTGCGTGTCATCATCCGCAAAGGCAAAGAAGTTGGTAGGAAACTGCTGTGGTGTGCGGCGTCTAAAAGCAAGACTGAGTCCCCAGGCGGACGGGAGCATGCGCGCAAACACACACACACACACACACACACACACACACACACACACACTTGGCAGGGCTGGGAGTCGAACATACACCTAACTACCCTAACACACTACAGCATGATGCATTTACAGAATGCGCTACTGAGATTACTAAGCACAGCAGTCCCAGAGGCAGACATCTAGGCATGTGTCATTATCCAAACTGACAAGGATGCCGACAGGGATTGTATAGAGAGTGATCAGTCTGAAGGCATACAGACATATTACTGTCCCATGGTACATGTAGACAAACACACGGCAGTGGTGTGATCGTGGTAACGTAAGATGTACGGTGCACCACGACAACATGACATAGTCACGGGATGCCCCACAGACAGTACACCCTTCAAGATAGTCGACCAGTGTGTACTCCATAGGCATCCATCGTGATGTTGACAATGGACATCTGTTGGCTGGATGACCACCATGGCTATACAGGATGTCAACGGCCATGCACATAAGGACATCACCAACACAAGGTGTCACTGGGCATGGCCACATGCTTAGTAATACATATCCATTCGGACTGTACTGTGTGTCGATCTACACAATGGCGTACTGGGCATGCTCACACACTTAGCATTTGCAAAGGGCCGTCTTGCATGCGGACGGAGTCTCAACTCGCAAGGGCTCAGTTGGGACTGTCATGTGTATCCATCTACACAACAGCATACTGGGCATGCTCACACACTTAGCATTTTCAAAGGGCCATCTTGCATGCAGATGGAGTCTAGACACAGAAGGGCACAGTAAGGCATAACTGTCCCCACGCACAGAGCAGTCACACACATGCAGTGACCAGCACATGCTCAGCTGCCATCACAGCTGTCACAGGTGCAGATCACAGATGTACATACCGCAGTCTACACTGTAGCCCCTGAGACATCACCATGTCGTTGCTGCAGCAGTACACAGCCATACATTACCACAACACCGTGTGACACATGACCAGTGGACTTTACAGAGGTCTACAGCAACTGTGCAGGGTAAACATGTACTGAGAGGGTTCCAACAGGTGTTATGCATTGCAAGTATACCACTATACATGACCAGGTCAGCTTAAGACATACCAGGGGCCCCGGGTGGTACACAGCTGTGACACATGAGTGTTGCTGTACACCAACGAACACGCATGTTTGAATATGTCAAACATGTGATTGTAGTGGATGTGTGCATGGACCACACACAACACATATGTACATAGCTAAGCCTTTCCTGTCCCCCATGCAGAACAGTGGCCTAAGCAATCATACGCACGCAAATGGAAGGTGGGTCCATGTCTGTTGAATGCTCATGGTACAGGAGGTAGCAATGTCGGAGGACACATTCCCCTGTAGTAGTCATTCATGACACCTGTGATATCATACCACAGTCCATGTGTCATGTATGTCAACACACATGTCCACCAATAGCAATGCATACAAACATGGCTACAGGAGACACATGTAGGACCAACAAACATGTACAATCTGTACTGTGCATGCAGCATCCATGCATGTGCAGTAGCCAATGTCTGTACCACAGCTGTGCCCAACTACAACATGCAGTCACAATGCAGCCCCATCATTGACACCTGTATATGGTGACATACAGGCAGTACAGTTGGTTGTACATCCAGTATGGAGGGATCTTTGTACATAACATGGTGATCCACCTGTGTAGATGTATGTGTGCCAGGGATGGCTCACAGGTGTGTCACATGCCACCCTACCATGCCATGTGCAAACAGTACGCTATGTCACTGTTACTTGATGGTGAAGACTTAACGCATACACCGCGGTCAGGTGTAACCAACTGTATGTCACGTGACACCTGTATCACTGACATCCACCCATGTGCACATAGCCACACAATTGCCAGACATAGCATTGGTACACATACTGCGGACAGTACCACTGCATGTCTATCAAACAGATCATCTTATGGCAGGTGTATCATTCCCAGCACTGTCATGTGTGTCCACTTGTGTGACTACACATGCCACATATGGTGGAGACTACGTCCCAGATGTAACACATCCCTGTACACCATTGTACAGATCTATACATACTGCAGTGTGGAAAGCATGAAGTCGGCAGGTGTGGTGCATCACACACATCGGCTATCCGTACACACATAGCTGGTCACCACAGTGTGTCTGTGCATGTATGTATGGCTGTCTGGTGCTTGGTGTGAGGGTGTGGAAACAGGATCACTAACCCCTCATGGTGATGCAGTCTACCGCCCTGTTGATGCCATCGGTCCCAGCCATACTGGCTACCTGTGCATGTCCCTTCTCTGTGCCACATTGTGTGGGTGCAAAGTACTGCGAGGGTGATGGCAACATAGGCACGGGTCCACACATATTTATTTTATTTTACATTTGTTGACCGGGCTAGTCTAGCTGGATACATGTCCATTTTCAGTAGAGGCCCGGGGAGAAAAGCTCCACACATAGAGAGAATACAATATACATTTACAAATGGTATAGAGTAGCATGACATATAGGCACTAGAAAAAGAGATTGTAGTTACATATTTGTAAAAATAACAATCACAACAATACCACTATTGTGTAGATAATCATAAGCATGGCTACAAGATGAAGCCGGAGCGGTAGGTTAGTAGTCTCTGGGGTGGAGACTAGTCTGGTTTAGAACATGGGCATGACCAATGAGACCTGAGAAAGAGTTTGAGGTGATTTTTGAATTGATTAATCGAGGTCATGAGTCTTAGGCAAGAAGGAAGGGAATTCCATAGCTTTCCAATGGAGTTGGCGTAGAGAGCATCACCTCCAGAGTTATTGGATTTAATGGTAAGTACCTGGGGACTATTGGCTGACCTTAGAGATTTTAGGTTGGAGTAGGGGGTCAGGATTTTGCTCAGTGAGGGGGTTCTGTCCGGTTGGTTGATAATTTTATAAGCTTCTGTAAGTTGGTTGAGTTTGAGAAGATTGGGGAGTTCTAGCCAGCCAAGGGTATTTAGGTTGAGGCAATGGTGAGTACGATACGGTGTTCCTGTGATAAATCTGGCTATATGATTATAGGCTACAGTAAGTTTGTTGAGTTCATGCTTATTGAGGAACGATAGTATTGGGGAGGCATAAAGGAGTGTGGAGAGGAGATGAGTGCGAGCAATGGTTAGTTTGGTGTGAGGGGTTAAGAAATTTTTTATTCTGTACATAGATCCTAGTTTTTTGTTTACGGATTTAATGGTTTGGTTAATGTGTATATCAAATTTAAGCTTGTTATCAATGGTCACACCTAGTAGTTTGGTATGAGAGACTGGGACTATGATGGTACCATTTGTGGATTCCACGTGGAACGTGTTGTCCGATGAAGGTTCTTTTCCTAGAGGAGTAGATGCAGAGGGGAAAAATAGTAATAGTTTGGTTTTAGTAGGATTAAGGATGAGTTGCAGTTTAGAGAACCATTTTTCAAATAAAGTAAAACAGTTTTGGGTTATTGCTTGAAGTTTCAGGAGGGAGGCATCAGAACAGATCAAGGTGGAGTCATCTGCATATTGGATGCATGTAGAATTGGGGATGATTGAGTGAAGATCATTTATGAAGACGGAGAAAAGAAGAGGACCAAGTATAGAGCCCTGAGGAACACCGATGGTGTTAGGGAGTAGGTTGGATAGCTTGTTTTGCCATAGGACGGCTTGTTGCCTGCAAGAGAGGTAGGCCTTAAACCAGTTTATAGTTGGGATGCCGAGATGTAGGGTTTCAAGGGTATGAAGCAGATGCTGGTGGTTGACCATGTCAAAAGCCTTTGATAGATCAAGGAAGAGAGCAGAGGAAATTAATTTGTTGTTGCGGTAGTTATTGACTGAGTCAACAAAGGAGAGTAGGGCAGTGGTTGTACTGTGATCGGGGCGAAAGCCATGCTGGGTTGGGGACAGAAGACTGTTATAAGTGAGGTAGTGTAATAGTTGTTTGTGAATACACCGTTCCATGACTTTAGATATTGGGGACAATATTGCTATGGGACGGAAATTGGATGTTTCCGTCGAGGTCCCACCTTTGTGAAGAGGAATGATATATGAGGTTTTCCAAATAGTGGGAATGGTAGTTTCAGTTATAGTTCTGTTAATCAAGATTGATATGGGATAGGCAATGGCATCTGACGCTATTTGAAGGTATTCCGCAGGGAGTTGGTCTGCAGCTAGAGTGGTTGGTTTGAGTTTTTTCAAAAGGGTGCATATATAGGAGGTAGGTACAGGTTGTAAGTTAAAGGTTGGGTGGACTGGGTCTTTAGTGTGGGTGGCGGATGAGGGGGTAGTAGTAAGCTGATTGGCTAGGGACTGGATGGTCTCGATAAAAAATGAGTTAAAAGTGTTGGCTATTTTTTCTGGTTCTTCCCCAATGAGTTTTTCAGGAGTGGGGGTAGTAGATTTACCCGGGCGAAGGAGCTTATTAAAGCCAGCCCAGAACACTATGGGGTGTGTTATAATGCTGTAGACCCCGTGCATGTGGCCATGTACCTGTACTGCGACAGGGTATTACTGCTACACAGTGTGGCCTCATGCTATCAGGTGGCCTCTAACGTCATCATTGGCCTGACCACTGTGTACAACCCCTGCACCATGTCAACATACCTGTAATGTTTCCCGGTATGTATGTCACATCTATGACCGCTGTAGCCTGTTCAACTGATCACATGCTTCAGGTGCAGTATATGTGTGGACATCTGTGTCATGTTCGGACATCTGTGTCATGTCTGACTGTCCAACAGTCGGGTTGAGGGTGCGTTTAGCATGCTGATATTGCCATACATGCCTGTGAGTACTCCACAGTTACACATGGGGGACTGCAAACACTGCTACCTGTAGGCACATGCCAGTACACCATAGGAGGGAACCAAGGCATTACCAACATGCTGTTACTGTTGTAACCGAGACACATACTGTGAACATATCACAATGCATGCTGCACCTGGACTACATGGTATGACTGGTGCATGTTGACAGTACACCACTGATGTCACATACATATCTCTCAGTATTCACACATGTCCAATGCAACATACACATCCCTCAATATGCATACACAAGTAATGTGAGATACACCTCTCACATCTCAGTATTCACACACGACCAATACAACATACACATCCCGCAATATGCATACACAAGTAATGTTAGATACACCTCTCTAGTCTGTTCACCCTGTGCATCAGACCATATGAGCATATCCCTGCACCGATAGTGTGGATGACAGGGATGTGGCACAGGCTTCATCATATGCACAGGGTGATACTGTTTGCCAGGGGCATAGGCTGCACCAATGGATGACATCATGTGTGCAGGTAAGGGCCAGTGATTTGAATGGACATGTCTATTCCATATGCATGTGGGTGTTGTGGAGCCCTACAGTTGTGTTCGCTGTGTGCGTGTATGTGTGTACACAGTTCTGTCATTTGTGAGGCCTACACAAGGGTATTATGGACAGCTCCAGAATGTACAGACCAGGTTGTACAGCTCACTGTGACCAGACACGGCCATGTGTCCTGTGCCTGCCAGGGGTTGCACGGGCACTACCAGGCAGAGGTACAGAATGGCTACTGTCTGACGACACATGGCCACTGGAACTGTGTCCCCACTGGGAACATCCAGGGCCACGTCCACGTGGCCTGCTGTGACCTGGTGTGGACATCACAGCACCAGCTGCACTGCTACTACTACCGACACTATGGGAACGGCCATGTGAGGTGGCATGCATGCGTTGATCTGCACTAGGTGGTGTAGCTGGCCTACGTCCATATGTCCTATGCCTCACCCCTACCAGATGTTCCAGCACAGACAGCTCACGCTCACGGATTGCCATGCCATGGTCGAGGATTCTGACCATGTCACCCAATCGCCTGCCCAGAACATCAGCAAGCTGCTGTTGAGCACCTGCCAATGCCTGGATGTTGTTGTTTAGGGTACTGATAGCAGCCCTCTGCAGCCTCTGCCCTTCTCTGTTCTGCCATTCGGCATGTGCCTGTGCCACCATTACAGTCTTGAACATGCGTCTGGTGATCCCAGCTGCTGCACTATGTCCTGCAGGGGCATGTCTGCCAGAGGACCCCCTATGAGCAGCACCAGCCACATGCCTGTTTGGCACATCTGCAGTCAGTATACTGCCACCATGGTGTGGAGACACACCTTCTGTAGCCACCACACATTCCTGTTCAATGCTAACAGACGATGACTGTCCTTCCTCTATGGCCACTGTAGATGCGGTATGTGTTGGCAGCTGAACTGTGTGTGGGAAAGAGGGGGACATAGCTGGGATGGCAACTGTTGGCACAGATTCCACCTCTGACATCCCTCCCTGTACCTCGTGCATATGTTCATCACTGCTATCATCTGTGGGGACACTATCAGATGGACCACAGGAGGGTAACACACCTACATCACCTGTGAATGCAAAGAAATACTCTACATTACAATAGACACACTGACACACACACACACACACACACACACACACACACACACACACACACACACAGACACACACACTGACACACACAGACACACACACCGACACACACCGACCCACACCGATACACACAAACACACACACACACCGACACACACACCGACACACACACACACACACACACACACACACACACACACACACACACACACACACACACACACACACACACACACACACACTGACACACCATGCATGTGAGATGACAGATGGCATGCAGCATGCTTGTGATACAGCTGACAGCATGCAGCTCAGACATCAATAGTGTTTGTAAGCATACCCCCTGGAAAGCACACTACAGCAGGCAGGTGTCACATCATTATCCATGCAATTCACACAATCATGGTAGTATGCATGCATCCCCGTGATACACCATGTGGACCAGAACAGGATAACAGTACACATGGCTGACGTGACCTTGACATGTAATCTGCTGACATGTTCATTAACATGCATGCATGCCTGACACAATGGTGTTGTGACACATGTACAGCATTGTACTGGGAATCACATTGTGGTGTTGTCTATATGCCCTACAGATAGACTGCATGTTGAGCAAATGGGCATGGTAGGGGACTCGGCTGTCTACATTGCTGTACAGCATGATATACAGACACTGTGCCATTGCATGGCATCATGACGCATCTATGTTGCTAAACAGTGCATGTTATGTACACTGTGCATATCCAGAACTGCATGCATACCCATGACATACCTGTGGATTGTGACCTATGATGCTGAGGTGTATACACACCCAACCATGCTGTGTCATGTGTCAGGTCACTGGAAGACATACAGATGACAACCCTGCACGATGACTACAGAGTGTTATCTGCCTGGCAACCATGTCCACACATAGCGGACCTGTCACGTCACCATTTCACACATGACATTGATGTACCACGCACACATGGTGCACAGCTAACAGTGATGTCCTATGGCAGGGGGGTGATGTACTGTTTCTGTGGCCTGGTGTCACTGTCAGTGGAATCTGTGAAGGTGACTACCGTCATGCTATGACACAGACAGCATGTTCAACACATCTGATGAGGTACATGTCACTGACATCTCCGCTAGCTGTACACAAGCAGTTATGATGTGCAGCATACCACATCACCTGTACAGTCAGTCTAGTATGGCTGTACTTGGACCATGTGTGGACAAAGTGGGACAGGGTGTATCCACATCCCATCTTCTGTGTGGCTACATGTCTCTGGCCATCCCCCATGGCCATGTGTGCACATGTGCTGGACATGTATGTGACGACCGTCTATCACACATGTCTGTGTTGTCCCATATGACTTACACCCATAGATGTTGGATATGTCACCATCCACAGGGCTATGCAGATAACAGGTGTATGTGGGGTATGGGTTATGGGGAATTGTGACAATGTTGCAACCAAAACGCTATGTGTCTTGGACATGTCTGATGGAACATCACCATGTGTGAAACCTTTGCAGGGGCATATAACACAATGGTGACACCTGTGGTCTGCCCATATCACAGCTCACTGTGTGGTACTGATTTGTGTACCACACATTCTGTTCCACTGTATAGTACATATGCCTCCATTAGGTGTGCCCCTTCCCTAATTACAGTGCTATCACTTAATAGACGTCTATTATGGGAATTTACTGTAGGCTGTTGTTAATTGTTTTCAGTATGGTATGCAGGTGCAGTTGATACTTCCATATCTCCAGATGTATGGCGATATCTGCAGAGATATTTGTAAATGAACGCTATCCCTTGTATGTCTGCCCCAGATATTTGCTGGCATTGCAGTGGTGTTAGTGTTAGACCCTCTGTCACATGGCTTGCCACCTTTTCATATGACCATAGTTGGACACTTGCGGGTCACACAGTGGTGTTTACAGGCTGACATATGGCCACGGTCGGCCACGGTCATTACACAGGATAGCACATACTTTTATCCTCATTACAAAACTATTGCTCTTGGTCCTTCACTACGTATTGGTTTGCATGTAACATTTCCATTTCTTACATACAGGCATGAGTATTTCCTGCAACTATTGCATATTATGTGGGACATACTAATGTCCTACACTCACGGACAGTTGCCCTTTCTAATGTTTCATGTCAGGACACACCTGCCCAGGGGGGGCACAAGTGTTTACCGCATGCCTATGGATAGCTATATCTGCACCTACCGTAGTCATCTACCTCCGAGTTGCCACCTACAGACACACTATGCAGACACACACAACACACTTTAGTCACATGGGAACACACATGGCACCCTCATCACACACATACACAGGCTACATCACACACAACCACAGTTGTACATGGTACCTACGTGGTCTGCACTGCCGACAGCGGTGACTACATGTCCTTACTATCGTCCTAATGCTTGCGGTTCTACTGTTCCAGTACTGTGTTCTTTCTGTCTGTCATCCTCCTGGTTACACGTGTCAGGGTGTGACACATTCCATAGTTGGCAGTATCCTGTTTATTTGTACCTGAAAGGTGTTTTGAATGTCATCGACCTATCTATATATTTGCAGATGCCAGTGACCCCTTTTATATCGACATATATCACACTATGGCCCTTTCTATCTGTATTATATATGTGTAGATGTATATATATATATATCTATATATATATATATATATATATATATATATATATATATATATCTATATATATATATATATATATATATATATATATATATATATATATCTGTATGTATATATTTATATATATATATATATATATATATATATATATATATATATATATATTTATATACATATCTCAGACAGGGGTGGTGACAGGCATGCTACGCCTTTCATTGTGTGTTTGTCAGTGTATACTGTGTTTCCTAGACTCCGCATGTTTGTGTCTGTACCTGTCACATTACACAAACCTGCCATAGGTTAAGATTACCTCCCATCCCACTTTGCGAGGGACAATCCCTCTTTGTGCAGTTGTGTCCTGCGAAATATTTGTGAACATAGCAAATGTCCTGCGACTTTTGGACAAACATATTCCCTATAATTTATGTCATTGTTGCATGTCACCCTTATTCTGTATCTGACCCACCTACATGTTACAGGACATGGAACACGTACCTGCGACCATTACTAAACTATAAGCTTTTTATCTATGCAAAACACTGTTGTTCTGGTTTTCGTCCTGGCTGGGTGTGTGTCGTCCTGCTGACATCTGGCGTATGTCCCACATTGGTCATTTGAACTATGGCAACCCTACCGTACGTACATCTTGCCTGGCAATAGTGTTGGGTGATTGTGTACATGACTGCCTGTTCCACTCCTGGCAGTGGTCGTTTTACCCTTCAGAGCAGGTGCTATTTGTTCAGGGGTGACTAATGCTGGTGTCACCTGTTCTGTACATCATTGACCGTGATCTGCGCAGTGGTCGGTGACACTAAGCCCTGTTTCACGCATATCCATATAGTCGTATTTAAACATCGCTTACCAGCTGTGGGCAACGCTTATTGCCGCTAACATGTGCTACAGATATTCTGATAACCTGCATCCAGACTGCATTACCCGTGCCATTGGGATTATGTTACATCCCTTGCGGGATGTGGGACCGAGAACATGCATGACAGTCACTGCATGTACCACTTGGACATCTGGGGGTTGTACACTGATTATGTAAATTTGTATGTGCAATACACTACAGCAGTTACTCCACAGTACACCCACATGGACGACTCCATTAGTTTACAACTTGATGGGTCCGGTTAATGGTATGTCCATGTGATGTTTACTGGCTGCACTCCAGCACTGGGTATGTCTATCACAATTAGGTACACCCGATAATTTGCTACACCTTCATACGACCGTGGATACAGCATGCCGGGGTGACTAATGCCTGTCATGGGTACATCCCTTGCCTTGACACTACATCCATTATTACATTTTGTGGAGCCCCTCAGTAACACGGCGGGTAATCCGTGGTGACTGTGTGCAGGACAGTGCTTACATACATGTGCTCCTGCAATTGCCTCTGCTCCAGTACGCGACAGTTGCTTACTCAATGTTGTGGCGACGGGTGTCACTATTTGCCCCGTTTGGTGTTTTGCCTCTGACAATCAGGCGTGTACCTACTGATGTACCTGGGAACCTATACACACAGCACCAACAGATGCTGATGGGCGCATCTACTGTTCAAGTGTTAACAGTTCCGTGTTCCCATGGCTGTTGTGTGTACAATGTTTGAGGGCTGCCTATGCAGGATTCCACAGTGGGTAACCTATACATCACAATTTACAGGTAGCCATGTTTGTGTGCCATCCATGTTACTGTGTGCAGGTGGAGAGGGGTGTCAGTCCATGGGAGCCTACACTGTCAAGGTATGTGCTATACGTTCCCTCTTTGCCAAGGCGTAGGCATATTGGGCACGCCTCCGTCTACCTACTGGGGCTGGCACAGTGTGTCTGTGGTCTGGATCCCTCTGTGCCTGTGTTGGCCTTGGCACTTGTGGTGGGCTGTGAGGCCCTCCCCCATTATGACCCTGCTGCAGCTGTTTCCGCAGGATCATATTATGTAGCATGGCACATACTATGAAGATGTGGGCACACGTGCCTGGAGAGTACTGCAAGGCTCCACCAGATGTGTCCAAGCACCGGAACCATGATTTCAGCATCCCGAACACATGCTCTATGATGATTCTGGTTTCTGCGTGTGCCTCATTATGGCGTTCTTGCATTGGTGTGTGTGCATTTCTGATGGGGGTCATCATCCACAGCTCCAGTGCATAGCCAGCATCCCCCACAAGGTGACCTTGTGGGATGTCCCCCCTGACAAATACCTGATACAGCTGTGAGGCATGCCAAATATGGGAGTCATGGTAGCTTTCAGGGCTGCCAGCACACACATCCATGATAATGCCCTGGGCATTGCACACGACCTGGCAGTTGATGGAGTGGATTCCCTTGCGGTTTATGTAGTGCCTACCATACTCACCGGTTGGCGACTTAATTTGTATGTGCGTGCAGTCTATCGCACCCAGTACCTCTGGGTAGTTTGCCACACGGTGGAAGTGATGCATATTGCTGGCCAACTCCTCCTGAGTTCGGGGGAAGTGTATATGCTCATTGGCATGTGGTAACATGGCATCCAGGAACTGGTGTAGTACCCTGGATGCCGATGCCTGTGAGATCCCCATTATATCTCCAGTTGGCCTTTGAAAGGTACCTGTGGCTAGTATTCGCAAGCTTACACATACCTTCATGTCCACTGGGATGGGTTCCCCTCTGTTGTTTCTGGTTCTCAGGCGTGGCCGGCACAGCTCTACTATTTGCTGTAAGATGTCCCTGTCCACCCTGTAATGCTTTACTATTTCTAGGTCATGTAGCCCCTGGTAGGTTACCCTTGGTCTGAACACTCTTCTCCTCCTCCGAGGCCTAGGTGGTTGTCGGCATCATCCTCCACAACACCGTCGGTCTGTAACACATGCTGATGAATCACAGCTATGGCAGCTCCCAACATGTACATTTTAAAAGTTCCCCATCTGTTTACACCTATGGTGCAGTGTTTGGGAATACACAGGTGTGTGTTGGGTGCTTTCACACTTTATACTGTTCTGCTGTGAACACTGATGATGTCATAGGGTGTGTATGTACGATCGTGGCTACAGGGTATCTTCTGTGTTTTATTTACAAAACCGCTATTGTGCTGCCTTTGGTGTTGCATTACATTTGGATGCCGTGATTACCTCCTGCCCTTCGGTTTACATTTGTGCACGTTACACATACCATTTCCTGGCACGCATCCAGCTGCCTGCTTTCATTTGTACTTTACTAGACCTGGCTTATCTTGTGTAATGTGTGCTATTGCCGATCTACTGTGGGTTTGCTTTGCTCTTCTATGACAGTTCTCCTATCTTTGCAGTCCGGGTCCTCCACACCTTTCTTTGCAATCCTATGCCTCCCCTATCCTGTTTTGCAGGTTTCTGCATGCAGGCTTGTCTACTGCCATCAATTGGCCGACCTGTGTTGATTGGTGTTAATTGCTCATTACTACGCCAATTATCCTGCTTCAGCATTTCCTTCTTTTCTTCCCATGACCTTCCCGTTTGTACTATTGTTCGCGGTGTGTGCATCCGCTTACCGGGTTTCGGGCATGAGTTCATCCCCGTACACATGTGCTTTTGGGCACCATGTAGCTCTCAGCTAAATGGTTCTATATCCTCCTCCCCACCCCAGTCCTTCAGCTTTGCTTAGCAACGGCCAGGCCATATTTGCATTGCTCCAATGTGCTTACTGATACGGTGGCACACCCCTCTGCTGATGTCATGTATCACCTTTGATGCACTGAGAACAAAATGATGTGTCCAAAGGCTCAACAGGAACAAAAAATTCAAAATGACTTAAATAAAGCTCTGTTTTAATGAAATGATAAAAATTCCACATCAAGCGCTTTTGCCTGGAGGCATATCAGGCTTTTTCAAGATGAACCATGATTAAAAATTCAAGGCTTAAGTACTTTCTAGCCCAAATCATGTGACTAGAATAGCAACTAATAAAATATGCAAATCAGATGTTAAAGTGCCAACAGCAATTCATTCATTCAATGAAATTATACAATGTCTAATAACCCACAAAATTGTACTAAATAATGTAAAAACATGTGTTTAAATTACAACTCGTAATAAAGCATGTATGACTGTTTTATAAAGCTACAAACAAGCTTAAAAAACTTAAAAACAGTCTTAAAAATTATTTTTATGTCTAAAAAATCTATTAAGAACTATTGGTTTCTAAGACCTCTGTTAATCATATGAAAAGTTAACCAAAGTTTGAAACATCCACTCAAAACAAAATGTTGTCCAAAATAACTGGCAATGAACAACACATCTAAAACATTTTTTATAATGAACAAAATCATAACTTGGCCCTCCTCAGTTTCAAAACACTCATAATACTAATACTGTCATTTAAACCAGGAGGCTTAGTTGCATTCAGCTTGAGCTGCCACAACAGTTCCTTGTATTCAAGTTGGGTTTCCCAATCACCCCCTCTACTGTCATGTAAGACTTGCTCTAGGATTAAAAATTTAAGTTGCATATTAGGGCATGTGCTAAGATGCTTAAAAAAAAACATTGTTTTCCTTTTTCTTGGAAACATCATAAAGATGCCCATATATCCTTCTCCTAAGGGTTCTCTCAGTTTTACATACGTAAAAACTGGAGCATTGAGTACAAAAACCTAAATAGACAACTCCTTTCGTACTACAGTTGTAATGGTGTTCAGCCCTGAATTTAAACCTCCTAGAGGGAATGAAAAACAAACTGTCGTTATGCACATAAGGGCATTGCTTACATGAACCACACTTATACGTTCCAAGTTTCGAATAAACCCTTTTATTGTCCACATCAGGTCTGATCTCAAAGAGACCCTTGAGGTTCGTGTCCCTTTTCCTAATAAAATGGGGTTGCTCCTTAACAATCTGTTTGAAATCATCATGTTGTACCAAAATTGGCCAATATTTTTTAATTGATTGTTCAATTTTTAAGGAATCACCAGAAAAGGTATACATAAAACTGTTCTGGTATTCAATCTGTTCCGATGGTTTTGAAAGAATGCCACCAGATACCCCCTTACCTAACAGAGGGCAGTAACTAGCCTCCCTACCAGCAGTAACCTCCTCAGCCAAATTACTTACTAAGTGTGCTGGGTAACCCCTTTCATCAAAAAGTTGCTTTAGCAAGTTAACCTCTTCAAGAAAAAGCTCCATTGTGCTACACATCCTTGAAGCATGTATAAGTTGACCCTTCACAATACCCTTCTTCTGGTGGAAGGGGTGGCCACTGTTGAAATGTAGGTAGGAATTAGAAAAGGAGTTTTTTCTATATATCTTAGATTGGAAAGTACCATTACTGACATCTTTAAGAAGGGCAACATCAAGATAATGCAAATAATCATTATTTACTTTATAAGTAAAAGATAGAAAGGGAGTGGTAGAATTGATGTAAACCATAAAGTCTAAGAATTGATCTAAAGAGCCATCCCATAACAAAC
This sequence comes from Protopterus annectens, assembly GCF_019279795.1. NCBI lineage: Eukaryota > Metazoa > Chordata > Ceratodontiformes > Protopteridae > Protopterus > Protopterus annectens. The sequence continues at coordinate 1,483,771,905 of NC_056731.1, read as the reverse complement.
AAATATCGTCCAGGTATCGTTTATAGTGGGTGATATGTTGAACCCAATGCGTGGAAAAAACAAATTAGTTTTCCCAGTGGTGTAACACTATGTTTGAATAACTAGAAGCACAAGCCGTGCCCATTGCTACACCCTTTTTCTGTTTGTAAGTGTCACCCTTAAAATAGATGAAATTGTTTTCTAGGACAGTCTCCATAAATTCAACCAGTAAACCAATTGTGTTAGACCCTAACCCAGATTCAGCAGCTAGAATATTGTTGAACCATTCTAGCCCTACAGCATGAGGGATACTGGGGAATAATTCAACTATGTCAATAGTGGCTATTAAAAGCTCTGGTTTATAGAGATTTTGCTGGATGCCTGAGAGAAAGTCCCATGAATCTTTGCAAACATGAGGTAAAGTGAAAGCAAATTTGTTGATGGTAAAATCAATGAATTTTCCTAAGGGCTCTGTTATTCCCCCAGCTCCTGAGACAATAGGTCTAAAGTTCAAAGGGAATAAGCCCTTGTGTGTCTTGGGAATTCCAAAAATTGCAGGTATCCTTGGGTTTCTAACATAGAGATAATTATATAGTTTTTCATTTATCACACCCTGTAATAAATGATCCATGAGTAAATAAGAAATTTTAGAATGTGCTAAATTTAATTCATTCCTAGAAACCAGTTCATAACGCTCAGTATCCTGCAACATATTGTGAATGTGGGTGTCGTATATCATGTTATACATTAAAACTACACCTCCACCCTTATCTGGCTTCATCACCCGAATGTCTTCATCACCAAGCCTCTTGATTAACTGACCGAGTTCTGGTCTAAAATTAACCGATGGTATGTGAGACCTGTTCAAACAAAAGTCTCTTAAATCTGCCTCCACCAAACCTTCAAATAATTTTAACAGTGGGTTTAAGGGTGGGTTAAATGTGCTAGGCCTAGAAAGCCCTTCATTAGTCTGAGATTGACCTTTAAAATAAAAAGCAAGATTCAAGCGTCTAACAAAAAGCTTCAAATCAACTAAAATATTACATAAGTCAACTCTACGTGAAGGTACAAAGTGAAGCTCTTTTGTAAAAAGCTCAAAAAAGTCATCAGAGATGTTGATATCAGTATAATTGTATATAACAAAATTATTCTTTTTAGTTAAAACACAATTGTCATGAGATCTTCTAAAAGCTTCATCAACAGAAATCCTATCAAATACATCACCTAAACTTATTATCTGCGTGCTCTGTTCCACATTTGCGGTTGATGCATTACATTCCTCCCCTCTGGTCTGCCCGTGGGATAGTGAAAATCCGATAGGCCACTCTGACTATTTTTCTGAGCAAGTCTCTCACTTCTTCTTGGTATCTCTAGTTCAGCACTTGGGACATTGTCATTAAAAACCATCTCACTATTTTGGTTATGAAACTGTTTGGTGTCCTGCCTATTTCTACCCAACAAAGGGTAGGCCTTACCCTCCCTGTATTCTTTGAGGTCATGCTCCAGTTTCCTGATTTTACAATTCACAATTTTTAAACAATATTAATCTACTTCATTAAAAACTCGATCATATTCTCTTTTAACACCTAAAAAATTCTTACTCTTCACCACAGAATCATTAAGTGATGTTACTTCTTTAAGTAATAAACTTGCTTTTTCCTCATAGTCCCTTATCATACATTCTAGCATTTCAAGCCCTGATTTGTCAAAGATTTTAACCAAGCTGTTATAAAGAGGTGAACCAGCCACAGCATTGTTTGGAAATTTATAGCAGCGTAACCCCTTCGGGACACGCTGCACACGCAAACATTCTTTCAAATAATCTATTTCTAATTGCGTGCTCTTAAATGCATACAACTTGTCATTGAAAGTTTTAAAGTCATGTTCAGCACAACTACTCATGCTGTTGTTAACAGTAACAGTACCTTGTTTGAATTGAAATTGTTTTTCAGTCCATGAAGTAAAACTGAAATCTTTTTTCACAGAATTACTCTTAGCATTGCTGGTGCTGAACAGGTGCAATTGCTGCTCCTGTGGATTGGTGTAGCCCAATAAAATCCAGCCAGGAACTTCCGCTGTTGGGGAAACTCTGTTGTTAAGCCCCATAGTTGTTGTAGCAAATAAACCTAGTCCATTTTGTTGGTTACCAGGCAATGAAGTCCCAGAACTTGTGGATTCAGAGTTTAGGGACTTAGTCAATTGAGTTAAAAGAAACAAAATCTGTTTAAATTCACCACACGTAACTGGTGCATCATCAGTTTCGTCCCTTAACAATAATGGTGTGTCAGAGAGACTAGATTGTTCGGTTCCTTCAGCCATGGATCAGTAAAACCAGGAAACCAAAACCAAATTAGATCCGAACCAGATCAAGAACAAAATGATGTATACAAAGGCTCAACAGGAACAAAAAATTCAAAATGACTTAAATAAAACTCTGTTTTAATGAAATGATAAAAAATTCCACATCAAGCGCTTTCGCCTGGAGGCATATCAGGCTTTTTCAAAATGAACCATGATTAAAAATTCAAGGCTTAAGTACTTTCTAGCCCAAATCATGTGACTAGAATAGCAACTAATAAAATATGCAAATCAGATGTTAAAGTGCCAACAGCAATTCATTCATTCAATGAAATTATACAATGTCTAATAACCCACAGCATTGTACCAAATAATGTAAAAATATGTGTTTAAATTACAACTCGTAATAAAGCATGTATGACTGTTTTATAAAGCTACAAACAAGCTTAACAAACTTAAAAACAGTCTTAAAAAATTATTTTTATGTCTAAAAAATCTATTAAGAACTATTGGTTTCTAAGACCTCTCTTAATCATATGAAAAGTTAACCAAAGTTTGAAACATCCACTCAAAACAAAATGTTGTCCAAAATAACTGACAATGAACAACCCATCTTAAAATTTTTTTGTAATGAACAAAATCATAACTTGGCCCTCCTCAGTTTCAAAACACTCATAATACTAATACTGTCATTTAAACCAGGAGGCTCAGTTGCATTCAACTTGAGCTGCCACAACAGTTCCTTGTATTCAAGTCGGGTTTCCCAATCACCCCCTCTACTGTCATGTAGGACTTGCTCTAGGATTAAATATTTAAGTTGCATATTAGGGCATGTGCTAAGATGCTTAAAAAAACTTTGATACACTCCTTGGTGTTATAGCGCTGCACAGTCGGGTACATCCTTAATCCAGCGGGATGTTTGCGATTCAGTATTACCTGCCTCATTTGCATGGCATTGACTACTAATTCATAGATAGTTACAGCGTGGGCCCCTAGCAACCCTTGCGCCTTGCTTGTGGTGTGCCATGCCTACCATTGCATATTATGGTGCAATCCTGATTTGTCTTTCATTGCGATTTTCTGCCATTTTTATATATTCCCTTTGTATTCCTGTTTGCACACACATGCCCTGTGGTTGTACTATGTGTTACTGTGGACATGACATTAAATGTTGTTTTTTAGGTGTTGTGCATCTTTTCTTGTGCCATTGGCTGTGTATTTCTCCATTGGCATATGTTAACTTTGTAATACATGTGTGCGGTCTGCTTCCATAACTCCGGTGTTCTGTTTGGGAATATGTAAACCGGGTTTTTTGGTTTACATTTCCATGGGCTTGCACAATGCCTGCACCACTTCGTGAATCGCTGTATGCCTTCATTAGCATGGTGCAACACTGCGCATGGGGTGATTTGCATACCTATGCCGAGGGCTGCGTAGCTCTGGCGTACTCCGGTAGGGCACGTGGGATTGGTTCGTACCTGAATCTCTTGGCAGACATATTTGGCGTTATGCCACCTACGCTACGCCTGCGCCTGGCGCAAGCTTCATGAATCCGGAGGTATGACTATATTGACCACATGAAATACTGCATAATGACTTTATTTGCTATATCTGTACTAGTTTAACTGCAACTCACACTCTTCTTGTGAATTGTGTAATACCATAAATGCAAATAGACTGTAGTGTGCTTCGTTTAGACTAGCCTGGGCACCTAGTAACATTAACAAAAAAAAAACAATTATCTTAGACAACATTAATATCACCTCACTTGATATCTCCCATCAGCATCCTTCTACAAACATTAACTTGTATAACTATATATAACTTATCACCAACATAACCAGACCCAGTATTAATAACAACAAAGACTCAGTCTTGGACTGGATCTTGATTTCTGAACCTAATAAAATCTCCTCCTCAGGCACATTACTAAACAATATTAGTGACCAATTACCTGCCTATATAATATACAAAACCACCTCATCTCTAAGTAACCATCAGTATAAACAAACCAGGGACTTATCCCATTTCTTACCTACCACATTTAATGCAATCCTACAAAGTATTATCTGGGAAGCTTTAAAAACTATCTCTATTGATGAAGCTGTAGAATTCTTTAATTCAATTTTCTTTAGGATCTTAAATAGTGTAGCCCCACTCTGTTAAAAGACAGTAAAAACTAACCATGCCATATAGCTTACCAAACCCACAAAAGAAATTATGACCACTAGGGACAAAGCTTGGAAAACATGGCAAAAAATACAAAAAAACTTCTGACCTCATTCTATACAAACAGGTAAGCAACAAAGCAAAATGCCTAGTCATTAGAAACAAAAATCAATATTACCAAACTCTACAAAAGCAACGTAAACAAAACCTCAACATTTTTGGAGTGCAATCAACTCCTTACTTTATCCAGGCTCAAATGACAATCCCTGCCCCAGTCCAGACAATACTCCCAGTGAGGTTGCACCACACTTTATCTCATATTTTATTGACATAATATTTAAGCTCACCACCACATTCCCACAAAGTAACCCCAGCCCAACAGAAACAACATCACTACACTCTTCAAATACCTCTCAACCTAACTTTTCCATATCACTTATACCAACCTCCACAATAAAAAAACTACTTCATAAACTTAAACCTTGTACTAATGCACATGACAACCTATCTGCTGAATTCCTGCAACTATAAGCAAGCTCCATTGCTTCCCCCATTAGCATACTTCTTAATAGGACAATTCAGGAGTCCCAGATACCACAAATTTGGAAAAAGGAATATATTCTCCCTCTACACAAAGGTGGCAAAAACTCTGACATCTCAAATTTCTGACCGATTGCTATTCTCTCTTCCATCGCCAAAACCTTAGAGGAATGCAGCCTTACTCAGCTTCTAAACTATCTAGTTCAAAACCAAACAGTCTCTTCTACTCAGCACAGTTTCAGACCAGGACACAGTATTACCACAGCTCTCATTTCTTACCTGGAAACAATAAATCAGGCCCGTGACACTGGCAATGTTGTCTCCATACTCTTTTTTTATCTCTCTAAAGCCTTTGATATGATATCTTATCTACTCCTTCTCACCAAACTCTCCAACTTAGACATTTCACTCCCAGCACTAACCTGGTTTTCAAGCTACCTCTGCAATAGGCAGCAATCAACCAAATGGCAATATTCTTTCTCACCTTTTCTTAACACAACTACAGGCATTCCCCTAGGTTCCATACTGGGTGCCTTTTTATTTAACATATTCATCAACAACTTTCATCTACTCTTACTCAAGGCACTATCATCCAATATGCAGATGATTCTACTATCATCTATTCTGCACTGCCAAGTCAATATCCAAACTTCTGGTACTTACTCAAAATACCTTTACATCTACTGAAACTTGGATGTTGAACAATCACCTCACTCTAAACCCCAATAAAACTAAACTCTGGATATTTACCCCTAAAACAACTACCCTCCTAAATAAGAATGATTTTACTATTCAGGCAAAAAACATTATTATTGAAGTTGTTCCAAATACTAAATTGTTAGGTGTCAGCAGAGATGAAAACCTTACATTTGACATCCATATTCATAGCGACATCAAAAAAACACATACAAAATTAGGTATGTTCTATAGACACAAATATTTCTTTAGCCATACAGCAAAAATATCCCTTGCCACATCCTTCCTGCTACCATCTCTGTTATATGGTGTCCCTATCCTTACCAATATCCAGTCAGCTCTTAAATCTAAACTCAACACATGCTACAATAAAATTGCAAAATTTGTAATGGATGCAAAATTCTCAAACCGTCACTGTTCATCACTACAACAACTAAGCTGGGTCGAAATTCCATACTATCTTACATGTTTACAATTTACTACTGCACAAAGACTTATTCACAAACCTTCAGCTTGCATTCCTCTTTCTTTACTACTGACTTTGTACCATCCCAAAAGAACTCTCAGATCTGAAAAGAAACTACTGTTCAAAGTCAAAAAACAGAACTTTCCACCTGGACAGATGCTCTACTCTTACACTGTTTTTAAACTATGGAATTCCCTTCCATCTCCAATCAGAACCACCACTAATCCTGTTCTCTTTAAAATTAAACAACATCTTTCATCTCTCTGGCACTGCACATCTGCAAAATCAAAACTCCTTCCTTTTTAACACCATAGTTTATTTCATCTGTAATTTTACTCTCACTGTCTATAACTGATTACTTGTACTTCCTTTAAAATCTTTCAGTTTACTCGTAATCAAAATAAACCTTACTCATCAATAAAAAAATGTACATGTCAATAAAAAATGTATATTTTTTTATACACACATACTCCCTCACTACTGCATGTAACATTACATTATCACTATATTGACCACATGAAATACTGCATAATGACTGTATTTGCTATATCTGTAGTAGTTTAACTGCAACTCACACTCTTCTTGTGAATTGTGTAATACCATAAATGCAAATAGACTGTAGTGTGCTTATCTTACACTAGTGTTTACATTAAACTGTAAACCTTGCATTGTTTTGTTAATATCATAAATGTAAATAGACTGTAGTGTGCTTGGTTTAGACTAGCCTGGGCATCTAGAAACATTAACAAAAAAAAAAAAACAATTATCTTAGGCAACATTAATATCACCTCACTTGATATCTCCCATCAGCATCCTTCTACAAACATTAACTTGCATAACTATACATAACTTATCACCAACATATCCAGACCCAGCATTAATAACAACAAAGACTCAGTCTTGGACTGGATCTTGGTTTCTGAACCTAATAAAAGCTTCTCCTCAGGCACATTACTTAACCATATTAGTGACCACTTACCTGCCTATATAATATACAAAACCACCTCATCTCAAAGTAACCATCAGTATAAACAAACCAGGGACTTATCCCATTTCTGCCCTACCACATTTAATGCAATCCTACAAAGTATTATCTGGGAAGCTTTAAAAACTCTCTCTATTGATGAAGCTGTAGAATTCTTTAATTCAATTTTCTTTAGGATCGTAAATAGTGTAGTCCCACTCTGTCAAAAGACAGTAAAAACTAACCATGCCATATAGCTTACCAAACCCACAAAACAAATTATGACCACTAGGGACAAAGCTTGGAAAACATGGCAAAAATACAAAAAACATCTGACCTCATTCTTTACAAACAGGTAAGCAACCAAGCAAAATGCCTAGTCATTAGAAACAAAAATCAATATTACCAAACTCTTCAAAACCAATGTAAACAAAACCTCAAAATGTTTGGAGTGCAATCAACTCCTTACTTTATCCAGGCTCAAATGACAATCCCTGCCCCAGTCCAGACAATTCTCCCAGTGAGATTGCACCACACTTTAAGTCATATTTTATTGACATACTAGATAAGCTCAGCACCACATTCCCACAAAGTAACCCCAGCCCAACAGAAACATCAATACACTCTTCAAATACCGCTCAACCTAACTTTTCCATATCACTTATACCAACCTCCACAATAAAAACCTCCTTCATAAAATTAAACCTTGTACTAACACACCTGACAACCTATCTGCTGAATTCCTGCAACTATAAGAAAGCTCCATTGCCTACCCCATTAGCATACTTCTTAATAGAACAATTCAGGAGTCCCAGGTACCACAAATTTGTAAAAAGGAATATATTCTCCCTCTACACAAAGGTGGCAAAACTCTGACATCTCCAGTTTCTGACCAACTGCTTTTCTCTCTTCCATCTCCAAAACCTTAGAGAAATGTAGCCATACTCAGCTTCTCAACGATCTAGTTCAAAACCAAACAGTCTCTTCTACTCAGCACAGTTTCAGGCCAGGACACAGTATTACCACAGCTCTCATTTCTTACCTGGAAACAATAAATCAGGCCCATGACACTGGCAATGTTGTCTCCTTACTCTTTTTTTATCTCTCTAAAGCCTTTGATATGATATCTTATCCACTTCTTCTCACCAAACTCTCCAACTTAGATATTTCACCCCCAAACCTGACCTGGTTTTCAAGCTACCTCTGCAATAGGCAGCAATCCACCAAATGGCAACAGCCTTTCTCACCTTTTCTTAACACAACTGCAGGCATTCCCCTTTGTTCCACACTGGGTCCATTCTTATTTAACATATTCATCAACAACTTTCATCTACTCTTACTCAAGGCACTGTCATCCAATATGCAGATGATTCTACTATCATCTGCACTGCCAAGTCATATCCGAACTTCTGGTACTTAGTCAAAATACCTTTACATCTACTGAAACCTGGATGTCGAACAATCGCCTCGCTCTAAACCCCAATACAACTAAACTCCGGATATTTACCCCTAAAACAACTACCCTCCTCAATAAGAATGATTTTACTCTTCAGGCAAGTTGTTCCAAATACTAAATTGTTAGGTGTCAGCAGAGATGAAAACCTTACATTTGACATCCATATTCATAGCAACGTCAAGAAAACACATACAAAATTAGATGTGCTCTATAGACACAAATATTTCTTTAGCCATACAGCAAAAATATCCCTTGCCACATCCTTCCTGCTACCAACTCTATTATATGGTGTTCCTATCCTTACCAAATCCAGTCCTCTCTTAAATCTAAACTCAACACATGCTGCAATAAAACTGCAAAATTTGTAATGGATGCAAAATTCTCAAACTGTCACTGTTCATCACTACATCAACTAAGCTGGCTGGAACTTCACTGCTATCTTACATATTTACAATTAACTACTGCACAATGACTTATTCACAAAACTTCAGCTTACATTCCTCTTTCTTCACTACTGACTTTGTACCATCCCAAAATAACTCTCAGATCTGAAAACAAGCTACTGTTCAAAGTCGAAAAACAAAACCTTTCACCTGGACAGATGCTCTACTCTTGCACTGTTTTTAAACTATGGAATTCCCTTCCATCTCCAATCAGAACCACCAGTAATCCTGTTCTCTTTAAAACATCCCTTAAACAACATCTTTCATCTCTCTGGCACTGCACATCTGCAAAATCAACACTCCCTCCTTTTTAACACCATAGCTTATTTCGTCTGTAATTTTACTCTCACTGTCTATAACTGACCACTTGTACTTCTATCTAAATCTTTCAATTTACTCATAATCAAAACAAACCTTACTCATCAATAAAAAAATTTACATGTCAATAAAAATGTATATTCTACTTATACAAACATACTCCCTCACTACAGCATGTAACACTACATTATGACTATATTGACCACATGAAATACTGCATAATGACTGTATTTGCTATATCTGTACTAGTTTAACTGCAACTCACACTCTTCTTGTGAATTGTGTAATACCATAAATACAAATAGACTGTAGTGTGCTTATCTTACACTAGTGTTTACATTAAACTGTAAACCTTGCATTGTTTTGTTAATATCATAAATGTAAATAGACTGTAGTGTGCTTGGCTTAGACTAGACTTGACAGCTAGTAACAATAACAAAAAAAAAAAAAAACAATTATCTTAGACAACATTAATATCAACTCACTTGATATCTCCCATCAGCATCCTTCCACAAACATTAACTTGTATAACTATACATAACTTATCACCAACATAACCAGACCCAGCATTAATAACAACAAAGAGTCAGTCTTGGACTGACTCTTGGTTTTTGAACCTAATAAAATCTCCTCCTCAGGCACATTACTAAACAGTATTAGTGATCACTTACCTGCCTATATAATACACAAAACCACCTCATCTCTAAGTAATCATCAGAATAAACAAACCAGAGACTTATCCCATTTCTCCGCTACCACATTTAATACAATTCTACAAAGTATTATCTGGGAAGCTTTAAAAACTCTCTCTATTGATGAAGCTGTAGAATTCTTTAATTCTATTTTCTTTAGGATCTTAAATAGTGTAGCCCCACTCTGTCAAAAGACATTAAAAACTAACCATGTCATATAGCTTACCAAACCCACAAAACAAATTATGACCACTAGGGACAAAGCTTGGAAAACATGGCAAAAAATACAAAAAAAAATCTGACCTCATTCTATACAAACAGGTAAGCAACCCAGCAAAATGCCTAGTCATTAGAAACAAAAATCAATATTACCAAACTCTTCAAAACCAACACAAACAAAACCTCAAAATATTTGGAGTGCAATCAACTCCTTACTTTATCCAGGCTCCAATGACAATCCCTGCCCCAGTCCAGACAATACTCCCTGTGAGATTGCACCACACTTTAACTCATATTTTATTGACATAATAGATAAGCTTACCACCACATTCCCACAAAGTAACCCCAGTCCAACAGAAACAAAATCACTACACTCTTCAAATACCTGTCAACCTAACTTTTCCATATCACTTATACCAACCTCCACAATAAAAAAAACTCCTTCATAAACTAAAACCTTGTACTAACGCACCTGACAACCTATCTGAATTCCTGCAACTATAAGCAAGCTCTATTGCCTACCTCATTAGCATACTTCTTAATAGAACAATTCAGGAGTCCCAGGTACCACAAATTTGGAAAAAGGAATATATTCTCCCTCTACACAAAGGTGGCAAATACTCTGACATCTCCAATTTCTGACCAATTGCTATTCTCTCTTCCATCTCCAAAACCTTAGAGACATGTAGCCATACTCAGCTTCTCAACTATCTAGTTCAAAAGCAAACAGTCTCTTCTACTCAGCACAGTTTCAGGCCAGGACACAGTATTACCACAGCTCTCATTTCTTACCTGGAAACAATAAATCAGGCCTTGACACTGGCAATGTTGTCTTCATACTCTTTTTTTATCTCTCTAAAGCCTTTGATATGATATATTTTCCACTCCTTCTCACCACACTTTCCAACTTAGACATTTCACCCCAACACTAACCTGGTTTTCAAGCTACCTCTGCAATAGGCAGCAATCCACCAAATGGCAATATTCTTTCTCACCTTTTCTTAACACAACTACAGGCATTCCCCTAGGTTCCATACTGGGTCCCTTCTTATTTAACATATTCATCAACAACTTTCATCTACTCTTACTCAAGGCACTGTCATCCAATATGCAGATGATTCTGCTATCATCTATTCTGCACTGCCAAGTCATATCCAAACTTCTGGTACTTACTCAAAATACCTTTACATCTACTGAAACTTGGATGTCGAACTATCACCTCCCTCTAAACCCCAATAAAACAACTCTGGATATTTACCCCTAAAACAACTACCCTCCTCAATAAGAATGATTTTACTATTCAGGCAAATAACATTATTATTGAAGTTGTTCCAAATACTAAATTGTTAGGTGTCATCAGAGATGAAAACCTTACATTTGACATCCATATTCATAGCAACATCAAAAAAACACATACAAAATTAGGTATGCTCTATAGACCCAAATATTTATTTAGCCATACAGCAATAATATCCCTTGCCACATCCTTCCTGCTACTATCTCTGTTATATGGTGTCCCTATCCTTACCAATATCCAGTCCTCTCTTAAATCTTAATTCAACACATGCTACAATAAAATCGCAAAATTTGTAATGGATGAAAAATTCTCAAACCGTCACTGTTCATCACTACAACTAAGCTGGCTCAAACTTCCATACTATCTTACATGTTTACAATTAACTACAGCATAAAGTCTTATTCACAAACCTTCAGCTTGCATTCCTCTTTCTTCACTACTGACTTTGTACCATCCCAAAATAACTCTCAGATCTGAAAACAAACCACTGTTTAATGTCGAAAAACAAAACCTTTCACCTGGACAGATGCTCTACTCTTACACTGTTTTTAAACTATTTAATTCCCTTCCTTCTCCAATCAGAACCACTGGTAATCCTGTTCTCTTTAAAACGTCCCTTAAACTACATCTTTCATCTCTCTGGCACTGCACATCTGCAAAATCAACACTCCCTCCTTTTTAACACCATAGCTTATTTCATCTCTAATTTTACTCTCACCCCGGGATTCATGAACCTTGTGCCAGGCGCACGCATAGCGTAGGTGTTACAATGCCAAATATGGCCGCCGAGAGATTCAGGTACGATCCAATCCCATGTGCACTACCGGCATGTGCCGGATCTGCGCAGCCCCCGGCGTAGGTATGCTAAACACCCCATGTGCGGTGTTGCACCATTCAAATGAAGGCATATAGCGATTCACGAAGTGGCGCAGGCGTAGCATAAGCCCACGGCAATGTAAACCAAAAAAAACAGTTTACATTTTCCCAAACAGAACATAGGAGTAACGGAAGAGTGTCAGACCCAGGTGTCACACTGTTACCATATGCCAATGGCGAAATACACAGAGAATGTCAAAAGAAAACATGCACAACATGTAAATAACAACTTAAATGGCATTTCCACAGCAACTCACATCAGAACCCTAGGACATGTTTGTGGAAGGTGCAATACAATGAAATAATATAACAATGTTATAAAACAGCAGCGTAATACACAGCAGGGTCACAGCATAATACACCATGGTATGCATGGAACTCCACAACCACGGTGCAAGGGTTGCCAAGGACTCGCGGCAGTGTTCGGTGTGGTAACTATGAATGAATAGTCAATGCCATGCAAATGAGGCAGATAATACTGAATCGCAAATCCCCCGCCGGCGTAAGGCTGTACCAAATGGCGCAGCGGTAATACACCGAGGAGTGGCTTACAGGGAATACATGTCATCTGCAGAGGGGTGTGCCACCGTAGCAGGAAGCACATTGGAGCACAGCAAACCTGGGCTGTACATCGCAAATCACAGCTGCAGGACCGGGGTGTGGGGTAATAGTTCAGCTGAGAGCACACAATGCGGGCAGAAGTGCATGTGCATGAGGATGACTACGTTTCCTTAACCTAGTCATGTGACGCTCGCCCCGCAAACAACATCGGAAACAGGAAGGTGATGTTAAGAATATGAGGAAATGCGGAAGAAGTGTAATTGGAGTACTAATGAGCAATCAACACTAATCAACCCACGAAGGCCAATCGGCGGCAGCTGACAATTCTGCATGCAGAAACCTGCAAAACGGGATGGGGAGGCATATGAATGCAAAGAAAGTAGGGGGGTAGCAGATTGCAAAGATAGAAGACCTGACACAGCAGAGCAAAGCAGACAGGCAGCACAACGGCGGCAGCACACAAAACGCATGATATGCCATGTCCCATAAAGTACACATGACAGTGCTCTGCAGGATGCATGCCGGAAAATAGTAGGTGCAACGTGCAGAAATAGTAAGGGAAGGTCGAAAGGTAATCCATGGCAGGCAAGAGTAATGCAACACCAAAGGCAACAGCGTTGTAGTGCCATCGGTAAAACACGGAAGATAACCCCCAGATACGGCCGTACAAACACACCCTATGACATCATCGGTGTGCACAGCACAATAGTATAAATTGTGAATGCACACAACACACAGCCGTGTATTCCCAAATGCCGCACCATAAGTGTAAACACACGGGGAACTTTTAAAATGTACATGTTGGGTGCTGCCATGGCTGTGATCCATCAGCATGTGTTAGATACAGACGGTGTTGTGGAGGAGGGTGCCGACAACCACCGTAGGCCTCGGAGGAGAAGGAGAGTGTTCAGACCAAGGGTAACCTACCAGGGGCTACAAGACCTGGAGATAGTAGAGCATTACAGGGTGGACAGGGACACGTTACAGCAAATAGTGGAGCTGTGCCGGCCACGCCTGAGAACAAGAAACAACAGAGGGGAACCCATCCCAGTGGACACAAAGGTATGTGTAAGCTTGCGAATACTGGCCACAGGTACCTTTCAAAGGCCAACTGGAGATATAATGGACATCTCACAGGCATCAGCATCCAGGGTACTACACCAGTTCCTGGATGCCATGTTACCACATGCCAATGAGCATATATACTTCCCCAGATCTCAGGAGGATTTGGCTAGCAATATGCGCCACTTCCACCGTGTGGCACAATACCCGGAGGTACTGGGTGCGATAGACTGTACGCACATACAAATCGTCACCACCTGACAAGCAGGGTAGACGCTACATAAACTGCAAGGGATTCCCCTCCATCAATTGCCAGGTCGTGTGCAATGCTCAGGGCATTATCATGGATGTGTGTGCTGGCAGCCCTGGAAGCTACCACGACTCCCATACCTGGCATGCCTCACAGCTGTACCAGGTATTTGCCAGAGGGGACATCCCACAAGGCCATCTCGTGGGGGATGCTGGCTATGCACTGGAGCCGTGGATGATGACTCCCATCAGAAATGCACACACACACATGCAACGCCATAATGAGGCACACGCACAAACCAGAATAATCATAGAGCGTGTGTTCGGGATGCTGAAATCATGGTTCCAGTGCTTGGATACATCTGGTGGAGCCTTGCAGTACTCTCCAGGCACATGTGCCCACATATTCATAGTATGTGCCATGCTACATAATATGATCCTGCGGAAGCAGCTGCTGCAGGGACATAACGGTGAAGGGCCACAAAGCCCACCACAACTGCCAAGGCCAGTCCAGGCACAGAGGGTTCCAGACCAGGAACACACTGTGCCAGCCCCAGTAGGCAGACGGCGGCATACACAATATGCCTACGCCTTGGCAAAGAGGGAACGTATAGCACATACTCTGACAGCGTAGGCCCCATGGACTGACACCTCCCTACCTGCACACACAGTGAAATGGATGGCACACAAACATGACCACCTGTAAAGTGTACTGTATGGGTGGCCTCATGTGTGACTCCAACATAGGCAGCCCCCAAACACTGTACACCCAACAGCCAGTGGAGCATGTAACGCCAACACCTGAACAGTACGCGGGTCCTACAGCATACGGCGTTGCTGTATGCCTGCCACATTCGCCGCAAGATGTATACATATAAATATATATATATATATATATATATATATATATATATATATATATATGTAGATAGATATAATTACATATATTTAGAAATATATGTACACATATACATATATACATATATACTACAGTTAAGACAGGGAATTAGAGGGATATAAGGTGACTGAGATGTAACCCGCGATATCTGTACATAGTATACATAGTGAAACAACAACCTGAACATCCGGGAGGTTCAACATAAGAGGATACCGCCAACCATGGAACGGGTAACATACCGATATGCATAACCGCGAGGCAGAAAGATCGCCAGACCACAGTACTGTATCAGTACATGCGCGTGTAATAGTATGATGACATGAAGGGAGAGGTAGACACCGCTGCCGTGTTGCGGTCCACGTAGGTACTGTGTGCAACTGTCCCCGTGAGTGCCGTAGTATGTGTACGTGTGCGGTGAGGGTGCCGTGTGTGTTGCTGTGTGAGTGTAATGTGTGTGTGTCTGCAACATGTGTATGTTGGTGCCACGTTAGAGGCAGAGCGGAATATTAGGTGTAGGCATATGGTAAACTAGCCTCAGGCATATGTACACTACCAGTCCCACAGTAGTAGTGACAGCCCCACCCTGGCTAGGTGTGTCGCGATGTAGAACGATACAAAGTGAAAATGTCCCAGATGGTAGCACAGGAATATACCCCATATGAAATGGAAAGGACGTATGTAATAGTCATGCCTGTATGTACAACACCGATATGTTAATTGCAATTAGATACGTCGGCAAAGTCACACAGCAATAGGTATGTACCGCGGAAATACGTATGTGCTACCCCAGTACTGACCGTGGCCACGTGTCGGCCCGTAAACACCGTTGTGTGTCCTACAAGTGTCAAACAATC
Organism: Protopterus annectens; assembly: GCF_019279795.1. Taxonomy (NCBI): domain Eukaryota; kingdom Metazoa; phylum Chordata; order Ceratodontiformes; family Protopteridae; genus Protopterus; species Protopterus annectens. The sequence continues at coordinate 1,483,755,868 of NC_056731.1, read as the reverse complement.
AATCCCCATCTGAATATGTGGCAACCACTGGCAAACAGGCTATCCCAACAACAGGACCACAATGACTGCAAATATCTGGGACAGAATGACAAGGGATAGTTGTCATGTACACACAACCGCTGATATACCACAGATGTTACGGAGGTATACATGCATCAAGCTCACCAAGGCGATACCGACACCACATGACAACAGCCCAACCAACAATCCCATAACAAAAGACAATTAACTGTCAACTCTCCAAGTAGGGACGAAGCACACAGACAACTATACTGGTTATGTAGAGATGCAAGGCCCACAAACCGTATCCGTGATGTACAACCACCGACATCCCCCACTCTACATAATAAAGGAATACAAGCCGTAACAGCAGCACAAACATACAGTCGGTCAATGACATCTGCATAACCACAACATATCGCGTGGGGGACACAATTAAAGGTGGCTGCATAATTGCATGCGTAGTAGAAATGCAATCAATAGCCATGTTACAGTTATGAATGCAATACCCTGTTATTATACGTCGGCAGGACAGGTACACCCACTTGTTGAAACAAATACTACACCTGTCACACACAATCCATGGGTGACATGAATACAGACCATACTTGTTCCCATGCATAGCAGATGCAGTCACACATAACATAAGACAA